>NC_134702.1:39267394-39414894 GCF_043290135.1 Rhipicephalus microplus | reverse complement strand
CAGAAAAAAACACTCTCAACTGCGTTATCATCTATAGAGCATCAGATTCGCCCCTTGTGGGGCGATAAAAATTTATGTTAGTTTTTTATTTTGTATGTTAACAAGATCAAATGAGCATTAGAAAATGTTTGTGGCCTAATGAAATGATTTCCCAACGAGTCGTTGGTGTGTACGAAACGGCTAAAAGTTTGATGTCAAAAGCGTGTGTGCGTGAGGCTGACAACTAGATTTGCTTGGCGTAGGAGTGCGACAAGATAGATACTTTTTGTCTGACACAGATTTTCAAAAAATTGCGTCATTATTTTGAGCTAACGACACGTGAAAAAAAAAAAAAACACTCACACCTGTGGAAAACGTCGCGTTAGAGGTCTTTGCCATGATCTTCGCTTCATCTTTTAACTTCAATAATAACGATAATAATACTTCGGGCATTTCGTTCTAAAACCGCGATAACATTATGCAGGAAGCCGTAGTGTAGGGCTAGTGAAGGCTCGATCATTTGGTGTTTTTTGACGTGCACTGACATGGCACAGCACACGTGGCTGTTGCATTTCGCCTCCATCGCAGGTGTGTGCGAATATTCGCAAACCCCGAATGATGAGTCAATTAGCGCTGTGTTCGATTCGGTACTCGAATCGAATCGGACATTTCGGAAATAACCGAATACTCTTCGAACAGTCAGCACTTAGTGGCAAAGCAGCAAATAAAAAGCACGATTTTGTTTTGTTACTGTTTCATTGTTTGAAGAAAGAACTTTCTTGTTTTATTTACTGGATTGCCAAGGCACATGCAGCCCAACCATTTTGTAGGACTGTTGATATCGTAATTATCAGATATGGAGGTATACTTTTACTTAAAGCTGTAGTGTCTTCAAGGAAAACTGTCTTCGATTTAGCTGCTATGCTTATCCTGAGATTGATCATGTTGATTCATCAAACATCGTTTACCTTTACTGCCTAATCTTGTTTAAAAAGTGGTGACGAAGTTACGCCTTTAACACTGAAGAAACTGCTATATTACGTCGTACGTAGGCTGTCACATTTAATACGAGCCTACCTCAGTTTCAAAATAAGGAGTCTTCTTTTGCCGGTTAAAGTTAATTGTATTGCTCTTTTTGTTATAGTTTGTGACTGTTTGTTCCAAATGAAATATTGTTGAATTACTTATCCATTTTGAACATTATTGCCTTCCTATTCGAGAACTATTCAAATAGTGTTCAATTCGTACTCATATCAGATTCGCATTTTCATTTCATTTCATTTCATTTATTTACTCTCAAGGCCGAAGCATTACAGAGAGGAGCGGGTATACATCGTACAGAAAATCAGGAAATACAGCAAATCAAAATTATATGCGCACAATGGCGGTCTGAAAACCATAAAAGAAAAGAAAGACTGCGTGATGTGAAGAAGAGGCAGGGTGGTTGTAACAACAATGTTCAACATGGTTGCGTCTTCGAATGACACGCGCACACAAAAAAACTAACAAGAGAAAACACAGCGTGACTTAAGTGGCGAATTTACGCGAAATGGTTAGAGAGGGCGTTTTTAAACAAAGTGAGGTCAGTGATAGCAGCGATAGGGGCGGGAAGGTGGTTCCACTCATTTGCAGTTTTCGGGATGAATGATTCAAAGTATAAATTCCTGCGGGCGCTAGGAACGCCCACTTTAAACTGATGGTCGTTGCGTGAGGAAACGTACGATGGGGGCTGGAAAAGAGTGTTTCTAAAAGACGGAATGCAATGAAAGATCTTATGGAACAGGCAAAGGCGAGATATTTTACGCCGCAGTGAGAGAGTGGGTAAGTGAAGATTGGCTTTCATCGAGGTAACACTGGACGTGCGATGGTAGTTTGACATGACAAAACGTGCCGAGCGATTTTGAACCGCCTCGATGCTGTGAGCGAGGTAATTGGTATGTGGATCCCAGACTGATGACGCGTACTCGAGTTTGGGTCGGACTAATGTTTGATAAAGCAGAAGTTTAAGTTTAGTCGGAGCCAAAGAAAAGTTTCTGCGCAGATAACCTAACGTGCGATTCGCATTGTTTGTAATATAATCGACATGCGTGTTCCAAGAGATATTGTTAGAAATATACACTCCAAGGTACTTGTAGGACGAAACCATATCGAGATTGCTGTGGTTAAGTGTGTAGTCGCACGGTACATTATGATAAATACAACGGGAAATTCGCATAGCCTTGCATTTAGTAACGTTTAGCTTCATTAACCATGCGTCGCACCATGATGAAATGTGATCCAGGTCTGTTTGAAGGGCAAGATTATCTGCGTTAGTCTGGATTTCACGGTAAATTACACAGTCATCGGCAAATAGTTTGATGGATGATGAAATGTCTTTAGGTAAGTCGTTGATGTAGATAAGAAATTGTAGGGGACCAAGAACTGAACCTTGCGGAACGCCGGACGTTACAGGGCTAGTCGGGGAACAATGGTCGTTAGCAGTTACAAACTGGGTGCGGTTAGATAAGAAACATTTAATCCACTTTAAGACGTTAGCATCAATATTTAGCGCGTTTAGTTTCAGAAGAAGTAACTTGTGGCAGACGGTATCAAAGGCTTCTGAAAAATCTATGAAGACACAATCAACAGTAGATGAACGATCAGCAGCAGAGAATAAATCGTTAGTGAAGGCCAGAAGCTGTGTCTCACATGAATAATATTTCCTAAACCCGTGTTGGTGAATGCTAAAGAAGGCGTTACTTTCAAGATAACTCACGACGTGGGTGTAAATTACATGTTCGAGAAGTTTGCATGGTACACTGGTTAGTGAAATGGGGCGATAATTCCCGGGACTATGAGCGTCTCCTGATTTAAACAAGGGAGCCACCTTCCCCACCTTCCAGTCCTCTGGGAGAACACCTTCTTCTAATGACTGATCAAAAAGTCTTGACAGAATAATTGAGGAATGAACGTCAGTGTTTTTCAAAAATTTAGAAGAAATGCCATCGACGCCTGGTGATGACAAAATTTTTAAATTTTGGATCAACTTGCGTTGATTCAGTTTGATTCAGTTCAATTTGATTCAGTTCTGAAATTTATCATTTGTACATCGCTATGCGACCACTTTGGTAGATATCGAAAGCACGGCCTGTGGCTTTACAGCCAAGCACCGTAAGCACGGTACCATGCAGAGAGGCGTACACCTCTTTCAACTGTAATTTAAAACTTCAATTTCCTTTTTAGCTAGTGCACCTCTAATGACGACATCAATGGCAGAGTTCTGAAAGAAACCTTTTGTAAGTCCAATTGATTAAACGTTTCACGATACTGCCCTTTATACAATGCAATACAACGTGATGCAGCAATGTCATACAATGTCAACCAGTGTACTGTTCTTTGACCAGAACGAGACCATGCCTGACGCTTGTGACATTCCTTTCTCTTTCGAGGGAAGCTTCGACGAGATGATTTCGTACGACCTGCCGGCTATGCTGGACTTCGTGCTGAACGCCACCGGACAGCAGAAACTGTTCTACGTCGGGCACTCTCAGGGTTGCCTCGTACTGTTCGGACTGCTGGCCGAAAGACCCGAGTACAACGACAAGGTACGAGCGCTAACAAGTCCCCAAAGCGTCGTCTTCACCATAATCATCACACTGATCATAATCAGTTCACCTACAACCACAGCTGGGCCTATCGCGTGTTTCGCCAATTAAACCTGTTCTGCGCATACTGCAGCCTCATTATACCCGCAAGCTTCTTAATCTCATCTGCTCACCCAACTTTTTTCCTCCCTTCGTGCCTCTTCCTGGAATGTCGTCTTTTATTGTGCTAATG
Organism: Rhipicephalus microplus; assembly: GCF_043290135.1. Lineage (NCBI taxonomy): Eukaryota > Metazoa > Arthropoda > Arachnida > Ixodida > Ixodidae > Rhipicephalus > Rhipicephalus microplus. The sequence continues at coordinate 39,411,099 of NC_134702.1, read as the reverse complement.
ACTACAGAAGAACTTTTTTGGGTGGGTTAGTGTGTGTTCATAACCAAAGTAATTGACAATTTAATAATTAATGGCACCGTATCTCGTGTCCTTCCTTGTGTTTGCATCGATTTTCGTGCATTACATTCAATTGTGTTAATGGCCAACAGTTATCTTACCTTTGCGCTGCGTGCCCCGTCCATACCATTTTTTTCTTGATTTTGACTAAGATATATTTTACTCCCGCTTATTGCCTGACCCACTGCCCTCTCTTCTTGACCTTTAAACGTTGCAACCATCACTTTTCTTTCCATCGCTTTGTGGGTCGTCCTCAACTTACGATCAAATGAAAACCTCCAGGTTTATGCTTTGTTGGTAAGTACCGGCATGATGCAGGTGTCATATATACCTCTTCCATGTTTATAAACAGCGGTAAGCGCCACCGCCATACTGAGGCGCTTGAAGCGACGTTGACGTGGGAGGCTCCTCGACGTGCTGTGCTCGGAGGCAACATTGCAGTTACTGCGCCGGTTGATTCATGATCTGAGAAAGGCTTACGAAAGCGCTTCACCGCATTCTTATTGTTCTGGTTGAAATGTCTTCAAGGCATTGGGGAAAAAGTCTGAGAACTTGCCTGTGAAGTAACACGACTCCTCTTTCTATCGCAGATTGAACTGTTCGCTGCCATGGCGCCGGTGACCACGGTGACGTACATGAGGTCCCCCATACGGCACCTGGCGCCATTTGTGGAGAGTGCAGGGGTGGGTGGCATGCACGCCTAGACGGGCGCTTTGTCTCGCTCATTTTCCTGCGCAGGTTTTTCTCCGAGTGAAAAGTACGCGAGACAAAGAACTGCAGCAGGCAATGTGGAAAATATGTGACCGGTGCTGCTGGGCCTGTATTGAGAAAAAAAAGACATCTAACTACAGAATGGTAGTAAGTTAAACCACTTGAGAGTAATAACGCATTTATGTGGGAATGATACGGCATATTGGTACATATTATTGGAATCGCTGCCGATAATCCATGTAAAGTTAAGCAATGGGGGCAAAGTCACTATGCGCTGTATAAATCAGGCAGCTCTAATTATAGACGTTTAGCATTACGACTTGAACATGTATGCTGCTTCACTATGCGTCTGTCAATAATATGACCAGGCATCGCCAAGCAGACGACAAAGGAATGAACCACGCATAAGCTACCGAATATGAAAAAAAAAAAATCACTGCATTTCAAGCTTCTTGAAGATAATTATGGGGCGAAACTTTCGGAGGTGATTATTGTGATTAATGTTGAGATAGTACTGAAACTGATTGTGGTTGTGATACTTATATATTTTTTTACTCGAAGAGATAGTGCTGAGACCGATTGTGGTATAGCGGTGATTCTTCTTTACAGCTGATATGAGGTTCCAAGTTCCGGGTTACGTTTTGACTTAATAATCACAGCTTCATTAGCTATCGTCTCTGGTGTAGAATTTTCTTGTCGGTATTGCCACCTTGCACCCGCTTCAAGTTGTCTCAACTGCGCGTCAGCTTGGCGTTTTTCCCGCTTAGCCTTTGCTTCCTTAGCCCTAGTCTGTAGAACTTTGTTGTCGCCGTCGCCGCTTTGCATCCGCTATCTTCTCTTTTGTCTCCGCGGTAGTTTCCCGTCGACGGCGACGCTGATACTCAGCACGTCGCGCTTTGCTGCGTTCGTCTTCGTCCATATGAGAAAAGAGAATGTGTAGTATTGAACGCGGTTATATATATATATATATATATATATATATATATATATATATATATATATATATATATATATATATATATATATATATATATATATATATATATATATATATATATATATATATAGCGTTAACAGCAGCGCCATCACATCTACAATTAACCACGGCGCCCTCTGTTGCTTATAAGTTGAAGGTTACATGAAAAATGGTTCAGAAATGTCAAACAGATGAAGACGTGTTACGGACAGATGGGAGACGGCGGACATCGTGAGGTCTTAAGGAGCTTCGCCCCTAAAAAACAATGTTTCCGTGATGAGAAGGTAGTCAACACCGATGGTAAGGCAACCTCCACCCCCCCCCCCCCCTCACTCCCACCATTTGCGAAACATAAAGGATGACATGTGGTGAAGAGCACGTTTATTTTCTGGACACTGAGCAATCTTTACTTAAAAGACTGTGCTGGTTGTGTCTTCACTTTCATGCGTGCCTTTATTGTTGCGCTGTTATATCTCAAGTTAACGTTGCATGTCTCGGTATAATTATGATTGTCGACTGGCGTGTTTCACGCCTCTCTACCAGACTCACAGAATCGTTGGGGAAGACGGTAATTCCTTTCAGGCACCGACACGTCCATACTGACATTGCTTGCTGTATTCCTTTTGTCGCTCATTTCTTTTTTTCTACCTGTGCTTCCCGCAGGCCCTGTTTGCCCTGTTCGGCGAGTACGACTTCCTGCCAAGCAGTCCGCTGATGAGGCTCGTCGCCGGAACTCTGTGCCAGTTCGAGGAGTCGCGCAGCCTGTGCGAGAACGCCATCTTCTTTATTTGCGGACCAGAGGGCCCACAACTCAACAAGGTACGCGTTGTATCAAGATGATTGATGGTCCTAACGAGCTGTGCGGAAACTTGTGAGCCGATGGGAGGCTGCGGTGTAACGAAAAGGAAACACCCTTTTGTTTTTCCCGCTAGTATGCGCCTCATGCGGTATCCAACAGGCGGCGCTCACGACGCATTTCCGGCTGCTACTTCCGACGAGCGCAGACTAGCCTTCGTGACCGATTTTTGTTACTGAGTGGAAGTGCATAACCGAGATGCCAATTAAGCTGCCTTATTCCCTTCCCCATGTGCAAGGTAGCAAACTGTACGTAGACTAGTTAACGTCCTTACCTTTCCTCTACCCCTTCTCTCTCTTGAGCATTCATTGCAAGATAGATTGCAATATCCAAGGATAACCTCGAAGATGCTAGCCTGATCTACTGGCTAGCTTGCTATTTCAAGTATTGGGTGACTACGGTACGTACATGAACGAGAGAAGGGGGAGCTTCTTTCGATGTACTCGTTTCTCTGTTACGCACAACCAAATCAGTCATGCGATAGGGGACTACCCTTGTGCGCTGACTAACACTCCTATAAATCACACGTGCCGCAGCAAACTGCATGACGAAGTGCCGTCTGTCGTAGATTAACCGGCAGGTTGTGTCATTCGAGTGTCATGGGTTCAAATCCCACCGATGGACAGGGCAATTTTCGTCCACGTTAATACATTTCAATTTTCGTCACAATACTCTACAGTCGAAAGTAACAATTTATGTCCCCTAAACTTTCCTTGGCATAACTTTAGTTGAATTCATCTACATGTTAGGGTACATATATGGTATTAGTGCTAAATCAAAAGAACTATTACAATTCTTAAAAAAGACTTGTTCATGACACCTGGAAAAGGGCACTTGAAAGATGATGCAGCCGTGTTCGGTATTGAAGTGAGCTATATTTTCTCCGAAGAAAATTTTATGCGAAGATGTACATAAACTTTCATACGAAGTCGCGCCGTGTTTAGGGAAGTATCGCCATATCATTTAACTCTCTCGGCATGCCTCCGGAAAGCTTTTTTTTTACTGATATGGGCCGGCGTGCCAAAACAAATTTTCAATGGAACCTTGACATAATTTTTCATTATGTATTTAATTTAGTCCCTATATTAACACTATACTGTGCGAGTGGTTCTACTGAAAGCAGAATGAAAATAGACAGAAGAGAAGGGTTTACGAAGTTTTTAAACGAAAGATCACATCGTAATCAAGTGCGTTGGTATTAGAAACGTCGTGCAGTTGTTGCTCTCAAAGATCTCAGAGGCATAGACTGATAAAAAAGAAGGAGCTCACTCAAACTCACCAAAACTGTTCTTCAACTGGACTCACTCAATAGAATTTTCCTCAACCAGACTCATTCGGGCTCAGAAGCACAAAAGTATTACTCACCCGGACTCACTCAGATTGACGGCTTGATCTGAGTATGACTGAGTCAACCCAGTCAGCTTGCCACCTGTGCCGAGAGCGTCACATTATTTAGTGAATGCACCGCATGGCAGTGGAAATACCACATACAATATTGTGTGTTACATCCTCGCAGACTCGACTTCCCGTTCTCGTGAGCCACACTCCGGCTGGAACATCGGTGAGAAATATGGCACACTACGCTCAGGTGAGGAAAATGGCAAACTACGCTCAAGTGAAGAATATGGCACACTACGCTCAGGGTAGGAATATGATACGCTCAGGTGATAATATGACACACTATGCTCAGGTGAGGAATATGGCACACTACGCTCAGGTGACAATATGGCACACTATGCTCAGGTGAGGAATATGTCACATACACTCAAGTGACGATATGGCACACTATGCTCAGGTGAGAAATATGGCACACTACACTCAAGTGACGATATGGCACACTATGCTCAGGTGAGAAATATGGCACACTACACTCAAGTGACGATATGGCACACTATGCTCAGGTGAGGAACATGGCACACTACACTCGAGTGACGATATGGCACACTATGCTCAGGTGAGGAATATGGCACACTACACTCAGGGGACGATATGGCACACTATGCTGAGGTGGGGAATATAGCACACTACACTCAAGTGACGATATGGCACACTACACTCAAGTGACGATATGGCACACTATGCTCAGGTGAGGAATATGGCACACTACACTCAAGTGACGATATGGCACACTATGCTCAGGTGAGGAATATGGCACACTATGCTCAGGTGGGGAATATGGCACACTACGCTCAGGGGACGATATGGCACACTATGCTCAGGTGAGGAATATGGCACACTACGCTCAGGGGACGATATGGCACACTATGCTCAGGTGAGGAATATGGCACACTACGCTCAGGGGACGATATGGCACACTATGCTCAGGTGAGGATTATGGCACACTACGCTCAGGGGACGATATGGCACACTATGCTCAGGTGAGGAATATGGCAGACTACACTGAAGTGACGATATGGAACACTATGCTCAGGTGAGGAATACGGCACACTACACTCAAGTGACGATATGGCACACTATGCTCAGGTGAGGAATATGGCACACTACACTCAAGTGACGATATGGCACACTATGCTCCGGTGAGAAATATGACACACTACACTCAAGTGACGATATGGCACACTATGCTCAGGTGAGAAATATGGCAGACTATGTTCAGGTGACGGTATGGCACACTATGCTCAGGTGAGGAATATGGCACACTATTCTCAGGTGAGGAATATGGCAGACTATGTTCAGGTGACGATATGGCACACTATACTCAGATGAGGAATATGGCACACTACGTTCAGGTGACGATATGGCACACTATGCTCAGGTGAGGAAGCCACAATTGGCTGAGAATAATCACATAAATCGTGCAGTACAGAGGACATCCTTGAGGGTAAGCCCTATACGCGATTGAAATGAATGAAACAGTGCGGGGAACAAGGACACAAGAACGCAATGAAACAGGACGAACGCTAAGCATGCGACTATGATTAAAATCGAACGTTACAGAGATGCGCCCGAGCAATTTTCTTAAAGCTCGTTTTATTTCCCTGCCCTGCCATTTTCACAACAGGATGGTGGCGTGTACAGTATAAATAAGTAAACGCGGAAATACATCCGACTGCGCTCGTTTGCTTTCAGCTGCTTTCGGCTGCTCACGTAAACAAACAACTTTTATCCCACAGAAGTAATCTCTAGCGTGTAAACAAATCTTCGTTCCACTAAAGCAATCGTTTCCGAAAGAATGGTTTGTCTTGATCCTCCTGTAATAACACATTTCGAAAGGACCGCTGGGTCGGTTTCGCGCAGCCGCACAGCAGTGCGGCGGCGCGAATATATATATATATATATATATATATATATATATATATATATATATATATATATATATATATATATATATATATATATATATATATATATATTTGGGTGGGTAAAGGGGAAGTGCAACTATACTTTATGTATGTACGTGCGTGCATTTGTGTTAAAAATGCTAAGAAGATGAAACGAATTCTATTCGTTTCTCGTCGTCCGGTCGAGGTATCAGCTGGCTGGTATTTTTAGATCAGTAATGTCAGATCGTATTTCTCATATCCTAAGGAGTCTCCGCAATTTCTTCGGTTCCGACAATAACACAATAACAGGAGAGATTTAAGACGTCTGCCAACTTTGTCGAGCTGATTCGTAATCACTTTCAATGCCTCCGCTAACTCGTAACATCTTTTGTTTCACGTCTTGTGTTTCAGTTAGTGTTGAGTGAAAAGTTCCAGAAATTCGACTTCGGCAGGACAAGGAATCGAGCCCTGTATGGACAGGTAAGACGCTGTCGTGTTTCTTTGCGTGCAAGTTGCGGTGTTGCTTACGAATATTTAATTCTTGAGCTGTTGAACAGTTATCAGCTTTTTTGCACGGCAACGCACAATTGTTTTTACACTCTATGGTAGAGCAAATTAAAACCAACGACTTGGCCACTTTAAATGTTTTTGCGAACGGATTTTGTTACGAACTTTGAAAGCCTCTTCTCGCTTCGCATTCCGAAGTCGGAAAAGGAAAACAGCTGTCTTCTATCGTTTCTTATATTATTGAGGCCCTACCGCAGTTTTGAAAGTAATATTTTAATAATCTACCTATTAGAGTTTAAGAGCCTAGGTAGATACGGGGATTAGTCACACACTTCGGGCACTTTTTTTTTTTTACTTTCGTCCCAGTCAGCGCGCGAAATCTACTCACGAGAGGTCGGAAGGCGGGGAGGGGGGCAGGACGAGAAGGCAAGAACGTGCGGTTGTATACGGCAACGCACCTCGATTACTTCCTTTTCCTTTAAGACAGAACAAACAGCGCCAAAGACGGGATTGTTCTTCTTTCTTTCTTTTTTGTTCAAGGCCCGGTTCATTTTCGGCGCGATAACTGAAATAGATGATTGTCACGCAGCTTGGACACACCACGGCGGCCACGGTAGCTATGCAATCAATCAACCAACCAATCAATCAATCAATCAATCAATCAATCAATCAATTAATCATTCAATCAATCAATAAGTTTATTTGACATTCGTTACAGCAAGATAACGAATACGATATGAGCATCGTGAGATGCTCAAATTAGCCAATGGCCGCGAGCCACGTTGATGTCGAAGCCGAATAGCGCTTATGACGTCATTTGTAGAGCGAAAGAGCGGGATATTTTTAGCTGGCTGTGACATTATTCTTGTTATTTTCATGGTGCGTGCTCTGTAATGTTTGGCTCACATGTTCCCAGGAGCTTCGACTACCGATCGACAACATTTTCTGGCAATGTTTAAAACGCGTTGAAACGTCCACTTAACATTTGTTGTTGTTGTTGTTGTTGTTGTTTTCGTTGTTTTTTTGTTTTTTTTTGTTGTTGTTGTTGTTGTTACATTCTCCAAGACGATAGTTATAGCGCGAGAACAGAAGGACGACACAGAGACAAGAAGGACAAGAAGGACACGAGCACTGCCCTTCTTGTCTCTTTGGCGTCGTTCTGTTCTCGCGCTATAACTGTCGTCATGCCATACCAACTAGCCCAACCTGCCACACTTCTAAGTCACACTCTCCAACGCTCATTTTTCGCCGCAGGCCGAGCCTCCCGAGTACAACCTGACGCGGGTGACGGCGCCCGTGGCGCTCTACTGGAGCGTCGGCGACTGGCTGGCCGACCCAAAGGACGTGTCGCAGCTGCGCGACAAGTTGCCCCGACTCGTGCTCGACTTCCGCGTGCGAGACCGCTCCTTCACGCACCTGGACTTCAGCGTGGGCGTCGGGGCACGCCACCTCGTGTACGAACCACTCATGAAGGCCATGGCCAGCGTGCGGGCCTTGGTCAACCACTTCTACCCGGACTCGTGAAGGGCATTGCTTTACGAATCGAGCCACACACGCGCGTGCTGCGGAAACATTCGCATACTGCAAAAGTCGTTCACTCATGGGACATGTACAAAGACCAAAGCATATAAATATATTCCTGAACGAAAAAAGAGAAATTCAGTAGCTCGTTTGTTGTTTTTTTTTTGACACGACCTTAGCGAGAACAAACAATCGCGCCAGTGAAAGTATATATATAGGTGATGTACAGTGTAGAAAAGAGTTTCATATATATATATATATATATATATATATATATATATATATATATGATTGATAGATATGTGGGGTTTAACGTCCCAAAACCACCATATGATTATGAGAGACGCCGAAGTGGAGGGCTCCGGGAATTTTGATCACCTGGGGTTCTTTAACGTGCGCCCAAATCTGAGCACACGGGCCTACAACGTTTCCGCCTCCATCGGAAACGCAGCCGCCGCAGCCGGGATTTGATCCCGCGACCTGATATATATATATATATATATATATATATATATATATATATATATATATATATATATATATAGTGGTAAAGCCTTTGAACAGTGGGTCGTCCTCTGCAGCGCCTTCTAGTTGGTCGCCCTTTCCATAAGAAGAAGAGAAGCTCGCGCAGAGAGTCGATCCCCGCTTTGACCGTCGCTGTCGTGAATCATCGCTGAGTGTCGGCCAATAAACCACTTAACAATTTGGTGGAGAGTGCTGAGAGTGCTGTGCCCTTCAAAGACCTTCGGTCCGCATTCGATGCCCTTGGAGCTTCGATCCCGTACCGTGCCTCCAACCATGCACCAAGACGCCGCCCAGCAAACGCTTCCTCCTACGCCGACGCCATGTCCCGGTGTCCCCCGCATCCGCGACCCTCCTGTCTTCACCGGAGCGGATGGCACCGACGTCGAGGACTGGCTGGCCATGTACGAACGCGTGAGCGTCCCCAACCATTGGGACGAAGCAGGTAAACTGGGCAACCTGTTTTTCTATCTCGCGGGTGTGGCCGGCATGTGGTACAACAACCACGCATCTGATTTCCCGACATGGTCCGCTTTTAAAACCGCTGTCGTCGACGTGTTCGGCCGCCCGGCCGTTCGTAAGCTGCAAGCTGAACAGCGTTTACGTGAACGAGCCCAGCAGACCGGAGAGTCCTTCACTAGTTATATCGAGGACATCCTTGACTTGTGCAAGAAAGTCGACCTGAACATGTCAGAGGCTGACAAAATCACGCATGTTCTAAAAGGCATCGCCGACGATGCCTTCACCATGCTCCTGGCAAAGAACCCCCGCACTGTGGCAGAAGTCATCATGTTATGCCAAAGTTACGACGAGCTGCGGCGGCAGCGCTTGATGACCCGTCGACCGCCACCACGTGATGCTGATCTCTCGGCCTTGTCAGCAGTTCCTGACCACGCAACCTTGCTCGCCGAAATCAAGTCGTTCGTGCGTGAGGAAGTTGCCCGCCAGGTCTCTCTACTGGCTTTTGCTTCCCCACAACATGCTCAACAGCCATCAAGTACACTTCTACCTCCGCTCCGCCGAGCCATTCAGCAGGAAATCGCGGAGGTCGTCCCTGAATACCACCAGCCGCCTCCTGCATCTGTGCCACTCAGCTACGCCCAAGTTGTTGCCAGGCCGCCCCCACCGATTTCTGCGACTGTTCCCCTAAATTACACCGAACCCGTCGCGAGGCCCCAGGCCTTTGGAGAAACTGTCTCGCCTACATACGCCGGCGTCACCCACGTGCCCCGAGTACCGCCTACCATGCACTCATATCAGCAGCCGGCTCGTCAGTCGCGTTCTGCGACATGGATGCGACCCGCAAACCAATGGCGCACTGCTGACAATCGCCCCATCTGCTTTGCTTGTGGTTGCGTCGGTCATGTAGCACGCTATTGCAATCGTGTGCAGCAACCGCAGGTCGCCTCCAACTTTCCCAGCCAGTCAAGCCGCTCTTATGACCAACCGCCGCCTATGTCACCGTCGTCCCGCCCCGTTCCGTCTACCCACCGTTCACCATCTCCACGACGTCGCTCACTGTCGCCAATGCGGCCACGTCCACTCGAGGGCGACCAGGAAAACTAGTCGTCGCAGTCCACGAGGCAAGGGCTGCGACGCTGTCGAACTGCGGAAGCCCTCAGGAAAGCCCGTCGAACGTTATAGACGTGCTTGTGGATGGCGTTCGTGCATCTGCCCTTGTAGATACTGGGGCCGCCGTATCCGTGATGGACGAAAAACTTAGCCGATTACTGCGCAAAGTGACCACGCCACTTTGTGGGCTCTCCCTCCGTACAGCCAGCGCCCAAAGTATTCACCCTACGGAGATGTGCACAGCCCGCCTTATGATTCAGGACGTGATGTATGCGGTCGAATTCATAATAATTTCTTCATGCTCTCACGACGTCATCCTAGGATGGGATTTTCTCTCCCGCCACGACGCCGTCATTCATTGCGCACCAGCAGAAATAGAACTCACGCCACTCTCTTCTTTGACGCCGGCCGACAGTCCATCCGCTGCAAGCAAGGTACTCGTCAGAGACGACACTCAAGTGCCTGCAAACTCGTCCGTTGCGGTGTCGCTCATCTGCGCAAGCCTTTCTGACGCCGCTGCACTCCTCTCGCCATCTCATCGTGTTTTCATAAGAAAAGCTTGCTGGTTCCTTTCGCGACCGTGCAACTCACTCACGGCAGCACCACTATTTTCGTCGTGAACTCATCTCCGTACAGCGTTACATTGGTGCGAGGGGAATGTCTCGGCAGCGTGGAACCCATCGAAGACGCGCAAGTTATGGATCAACCCGATGACATGCACTGCTCAAGTTCCTGTACGCTTGGTGCTGTTTCCACATCTGCTTCATCATCCGATGATATATTCGGTCCCTGCTTACCCGACGACCGTACGCAGGGCCAGCGTTCCCAGCTTTTGAGCCTGTTGGAAGAATTCCGCTCTTCTTTCGATGTCGCTCAACCTTCTCTCGGCCGCACATCCACCGTTACGCATCGCATCGACACAGGCGCACAGCCACCGCTGCGGCAACGTCCATATCGCGTATCTCCCACAGAACGCCGTGTAATCAATGAGAAAGTCGACGACATGCTTCGCCGCGATGTTATTCGCCCCTCTAGCAGCCCCTGGGCGTCTCCTGTCGTTCTCGTCACGAAGAAGGACGGTTCTGTGCGGTTCTGTGTGGACTACCGACGCCTCAACAAGATCACTCGTAAGGACGTGTATCCACTACCGCGGGTAGATGACGCGATTGACAGCCTGCAAGGAGCAGAATTCTTTTCATCCCTCGATTTGCGCTCAGGGTACTGGCAAGTACCTATGGCTTAGGACGCTCGACCGAAGACCGCTTTTGTCACCCCCGACGGCTTGTACGAGTTCAACGTTATGCCGTTTGGGCTGTGCAATGCGCCCGCCACCTTTGAGCGCATGATGGATACAGTTCTGCGTGACCTGAAATGGCACACGTGCCTGTGCTACCTCGATGACGTCGTTGTTTTCGCTCCTGACTTCTCGACGCATCTTCAACGCCTTCGGCATGTTTTAACGCGTCTGAGCAACGCCAGTCTGCAACTGAACTTAAAGAAGTGCCAATTTGCAGCTCGGCAGCTGACAATACTCGGCTACGTCGTGTCCAAGGACGGAATTCTCCCTGATCCAGCCAAGCTTCGAGCCGTGACCGAGTTCCCCAAGCCGACATCCGTCAAGGAACTGCACAGTCTCGTAGGATTGTGTTCCTACTTTCGGCGCTTCATTCGAAACTTTGCGACTATCATATCGCCGCTGACGAAGCTTCTCGGAAGTAACGGGCCTCTCCATTCGTGGTCATCACAGTGCGACGACGCTTTCAGAACACTTCGTCGTTTGTTGACGTCGCCTCCCATACTCCGCCACTACGACCCTACGGCCCCTGCAGAGGTACACACGGATGCCAGTGGTGTCGGCCTCGGCGCTGTCCTTGCGCAGCGCAAACCAGGGTTCCCGGAATATGTCGTGGCGTACGCGAGCCGTACGCTTACGAAAGCCGAGACTAATTACACAGTCACCGAGAAAGAATGTTTGGCAATCGTCTGGGCCCTTGCAAAGTTCCGACCTTATTTGTATGGTCGCCCATTTGATGTCGTCACCGACCACCACGCACTATGCTGGTTGTCGTCATTGAAAGATCCCTCAGGCCGTCTCGCCCGGTGGGCACTTCGCCTGCAAGACTATGACATCCGCGTGCTGTACCGCAATGGAAGGCAACATGCTGACGCCGACGCCCTGTCGCGCTCTCCCTTGCCTGACGACAATGCCAACAACTCAGTGTCTCACCTTGCTATTTCTTTGATTAGCATTCATATCATTGCTACTGAACAGCGCAAGGATCAATGGATTGCCTCACTGATAGACTTGCTGACTGATCCATTCACTCCATCCACTCGCGCGTTGCGTCGTCAAGCCCACCATTTCGCCGTTCGCGACGACCTCCTCCACCGACGCAATTACAACGGTGACGGCCACCAGTGGCTACTAGTCATACCTCGCAGTCTGCGCTCTGACATATGCGAATTCTTTCATTCTGATCCGCAATGTGCGCACTCCGGGGTATCGAAGACTTACCCCCGCATTCGCCAACGGTACTTTTGGCGCGGCATGTACCGCTACGTGCAGAAATTCGTTCGCTCCTGCATAGAATGTCAGCGCCGCAAAACTTCAACGCAACTGTCGCCGGTAGGTCTGCAACCTCTACTTTGCCCTGCCAGGCCGTTTGGGCGCGTTGGCATCGATTTGTATGGGCCACTTCCACTAACGTCAGCTGGTAACCGCTGGGCCATTGTTGCTGTGGACCACCTCACGCGATACGCCGAAACTGCCGCTCTCCCCGCGGCTACAGCGAGCGATGTGGCCTCCTTCCTGCTCCAACGATTCATGCTGCGACACGGTCCACCTCAGGAACTGCTCAGTGATCGAGGCCGCGTCTTCCTGTCTGAAGTCGTCGAAGCTATTCTCAAAGAGTGCAACGTTGTTCACCGCAAAACTGCTGCTTACCACCCGCAGACGAATGGCCTCACGGAACGTTTCAACCGTACGCTCGGCGACATGCTTTCCAAGTACGTCGCCGCCGATCACACAAATTGGGATGACATTCTACCCTTCGTCACCTACGCATATAACACCGCCCCTCAAAGCACTACTGGCTTTTCACCTTTCTTTTTATTATATGGAAGGCACCCGTCGCACACCATCGACACTATACTTCCGTACAAGCCAGATCCGTCCGAGTGGGCGCCTATTTCTGCTACAGCCAAGCTTGCTGAAGAGTGTCGAGAGCTTGCAAGGACATTTACAGCGCATGATCAAGAGCGGCAAAAAGCCATTCGCGCTGACGCCAGCACTACTGCGCCCACGTTCCTCCCTGGAGCGCTCGTCTGGCTCTCCATCCCTACTACTGCAACTGGCCTATCTTCAAAACTATTGCCCAAATACGAAGGCCCCTACCGTGTCGTCAAATGCACTTCCCCAGTCAACTACTTGATTGAACCCATCGAACCATCTTCGGACATGCGTCGTCGAGGACGCGACATTGTTAACGTGGAGTGCCTCAAGGCCTACCATGACCCGCTCATTGTAACCAGCTGCTAGGTCGCCAGGCGGCTCCCTTTTCGTACCCGGGGTAGTTGTGGTAAAGCCTTTGAACAGTGGGTCGTCCTCTGCAGCGCCTTCTAGTGGGTCGCCCTTTCCATAAGAAGAAGAGCAGCTCGCGCAGAGAGTCGATCCCCGCTTTGACCGTCGCTGTCGTGAATCATCGCTGAGTGTCGGCTAATAAACAATATATATATATATATATATATATATATATATATATATATATATATATATATATATATATATATATATATATATATATATATATATATATATATATATATATATATATATATATATGACGCTATGATGTATTGGCGACGTGGCCTGGCTCAAACGCCATGTTTATTCCAAAAGCACTTCTTCCTTCTCTACCTCTACTAACCATCACTTGATACGTCACACGATTCCCCCTCCCCCCGAAAGAAGGCATGAATTACGAACAAGAAAAAGTAAACAAGGCAAGGTTGAGAAGTCACAAATGTCAAAATGCACAATTGGTTTCATGTCCCAGTGGTGTTCCGTAAACTCGCAAAAATTAAGAAGAGAGTGCGGCAGTCCGGTGAATGGGGGAGTTCTGGTGGGCGAGGTAGGCTGTGGCGTTCTGGAGAAGGTAACCGCGACTTGCAAAACTGCACTGACCATGACATGACTTGAGAAACTGCGAGGAACGAACAAGGTTGGAAGTCCTTGGAGCTTTTGAAGTTCGAATGTCGTAGGCGCCGAATCCTCTGTCGTAAGCGCTGTATTTTGTGTCACGGCTGAGACAGGATTAGTGCTTGCAGCCTGCGTGTACAAGAACTGAAGTTCAAGGAATTATGTCTATGTTCGTGCGTTGTACAAATTATAACGTTCAGTCTCTTTCGTAGTTTTCTGTGGCGTTGGCTCCGTTGTCGTAAACTAATGGGATGGTGTCTGAATCTTTGCGTGGTAGAACTGGTGACTTCTTGTCTTGTTCGGTGTTTCCTGAGGTTTCGGAGCTGTAATCTTAGACGCAATCTTGATATTTTGTGCCAATTGTGTTTTGGGCGCCAATCCTTTATGCGAAGTTGCCTCGCTTCTTGAATTTGTTTTAAAAGGCTTGCTTTGCGTCGTCGTCCATGTTGGTGTGTCCTTTGGAGTGTTCGCGATTCACGGACTTGCTTTTGTTGGCGTTGCTGACGTTGCTGTGGACCGTATTGCGGTGGAAGCACTTCTTGAACATCGCACTGGTTTTCATGACAACCTGATGGTGCACGTCTCCAGTCGGCAGCTGGTTGTCTGTGAGCTGTTGTCATGTAGTTCAGGCAATGAAGATGATGCTTCAAAGTTGATAGAAAGTTCTTCAGAAGCTTTTTCTGCACTGTTCACTACAAGAGGCTCTTGCGCATGGCAGCGTGTGACGTTCGATTTGTCTGAGCCTTCTGTTTTGTTTGGACTCTCGAGGGTGTGTGCGCCGGACAGTGATGCATGAAACCGTACGGAAGAAGAATGGCTTGACAGGGTATTTTTCCGATGCGCCAGGTCATCTACCATGAACACGGCGGCCTTATAAGGCAAGTGGTCAGCGTTAGGAGCGCTTGAAGAACCGCGTCACGAAAACCCAGGTGGTGGACCATGTATGCGAGATGAAGAGTGAAGGGCATCAGGTCGGTGAGCAACGCCTCGCGTCATATCCTGGAGCGAGGACTTTCGAAATGCTCACTTTTGTGTAGAAGGGAGGCGCGCTTGATGGTTAGGTTTTTCCCAAAACCCGCATGGTCTTCTGAAAGTAAACGCATGTGCCACTTCGTCTTGTGGCAGCTGTCGATTCGCGTTGGGCTTTCGAATGCTTGAGGACTGCTTAGGGAATTGACGATAGTGTGCGGTTTTCTCCAGATGGTCGGCAATAAGTAAGTCTTGTTCATAGTCCTTAAAACGAGTGAACATCTCTTCTCTGATCTTTTGCTATGACTCGTCATTTTCAAAGATGTGGGTGAGGTAAAACTTAAATGCCTCACCGGAGATGTAGTCAGTGAAGTTGATGATCATCTCCCGTTCCGACCATGATGCAGCGGTTGCGTGGTGCTCGAACAGGTCGAACCAGTCCTGTACAGGTCCATCGTCCGCTGCTCCGGCGTACTTGGAATGGGAAGGTCGTCTGATGGTGCTGTCATGGTGCTGGTCGTTGTCCTTCTAGGCGATGATTCGGTAGTCAATGTGTGGTCAGGGTGCCTTCTGGGGAACTGCGTCGATGATGAGTGACTGATGAAGGAGCAGGCAGGTCTCCATCCTGTCGACTCGTGTGACGCTATGATGTATTGGCGACGTGGCCTGGCTCATACGCCATGTTTATTTCAAAAGCACTTCTTCCTTCTCTACCTTTACTAACCATCACTTGATACGTCACACACACACACACACACACACACACACACACACACACACACACACACACACACACACACACACACACACACACACACATATATATATATATATATATATATATATATATATATATATATATATATATATATATATATATATATATATATATATATATATATATTCTGGAACTAGTGTCCATGGCAACGAATGGTGCTTCAGGAGCATGGGAATTGGGGGTAGTACACGGATTTGCCTAGTCTTCGTACTTTACGGTTCTTTGGTTTCGCGTTGCTGGAAGCTGATTGGTCACGAAACAGCTATCGGCAAACGTTCAGCAGTTGTGCTTCCCCAGCCGAACTTTTTGGGGCTGAACATTTCAAATCGGGTTACGAAGTTCAAAAAAGGTCCGTTCTTTCCTTCGAAACGAAATCGAAACTCGCAAGTAAGCGAAGACGCAAGTGCGACTCAAGGCCGGCAAGTACGAAGACTGTTGGCAAATTCGTGTACTACCTATCGTTCCCGTGGTCGCTGAAGGATCGCAGCGCTAGTCCACTCTAGCTAATTTTAAGAAGCTCTATGATCTGTATTAATTATGCTATATATATGTAATGAACTCAAAAGGGGAAGAAAAAACAACTTGTATCCGTGAGGGACCGGACCTGCAACCTTCGAATAACGCGTCCGATGCTGTAGTCATTGAGCAACGGAGGCGGTTGTCCTCCCATCTACTTAATAAATATATGTGCGCATTTTTTACTTGGTAAAATGAAGCGCAAGAAGCTGGACAAAAGATGTGATACAGATGGGCCAATTCAATACTAACAGCTGTTGTTGGGGTTTGAAGCAGGGGCTGATCCAGTGACCCAATTTAGGGGGGGGGGGGTTGGTTGCCTGAATGACCAATTAAATAGAGGGCGTGGCCATTGCTTTTTTATTAGCACGAATACTCTGTAATGACATAAATACCGTGAATGTGTGCCCACAGTGGCCCCACTCATTTTTCCTAACTGATGATAGCAGGTGGATGGCAAGCACTGAAGAGAGGAAGAGGGGGTACTAACAAGCTTTGCGGGGGGAGGGCGATTGCCCCTACAGCCCCCCCCTCTGGATCCACCACTGCTTTGAAGGGACAATAAAGTCAAATAACAAGTTACGTCAGAGTGAAAGCCCAATGTATGACAACGTCTAAAACGACAATATTTTTCACACCAGTGCCCTAGTTACCGAGAAATTAAGGTAAGAACACTTGCGCTACGCGTAGAACATTCGAAAAATGATCCCGATGACGTAAGAGGCACCACCTTCAATTAATCACTACTAATCAAACTAGCTCTACTAAATAAAGAACCTTTCGTGAATCACGAGACGTAATGGAATGCCGCTTGACCATTTTGTTTGATTCATGGAAGAAAGAACCGCCGGACGTCATTGCCGGAAATGGCGCGAGTGGTCGCCGGACGTTTCGTTCACTGCTTACCCACGACGGTGGTCTAGTGGCTAAGGTACTCGGCTGCTGACCCTACTGCAGGTCACGGGATCGAATCCAGGCTGTGGCAGCTGCAGTTTTGATCTAGGCGAAAATGGCGTAGGCCCATGTGCTCAGATTTCTGTGCTCAGATTTCGGTGCATGTGAAAGGGCCCCAGGTGGTCGAAGTTTTTGGTGTCTTCCACTACGGCGTCTCTCATAATAATATCGTTGTTCAGGATATTGTTATTATTTACTAAATTTCCTTTCATAATCACCAGCCTTGTTCACAGTCTGTTTCTTGAAGATATTTTTTTTTTCTCGGAAACGCGGGCGCACTTGTTATCCCGTTCACTGTGGCAATGACCGAAAATTCCCCATTCGGCTGATTATCCATCTGCTCTCGACACCACTGTCTGTGAGACTACAACTGCCTTGCTCGCTCAACTCGCCCCACTGACATGCCCTTGTCTGAGGTGGTTCTAAGAGAGGGAAAAGAAGAGAAAAGTGAGCCCCGTAACTGTCTGCATCACGGTGCGACACCTCAACAGTAGCTCACAGGGGATGGGGGTGAGGAGGGATTAAAAGAATATGAATAAAAGTGTAGAGAAAGAGAGATGCGCTAAGCCAGCGAGCGAGGACATATCGAGGGAATAGGAGAGATAAGAAAGATGGAAACATGGCCACAGGAGTCCGAGGACGGGGCACCACTTGCGAGAGCTCTTGTCGGCGCCAGGAGATGGCGTAGAGCAAGTCCAGTAGGTCAGAGCTACGCTGTCGTCGGAGATCGGCGTCAGGAGATGACGTAGGGTGAGCCCACTCGGCCAGAGCTATGCTGACGTCAGAGATTGCGAAGGCACAACCGGTCGGCACGGAATCCAGCGAGATAGTCCGACATGCCCTTGTCTCAGGACGCCTATATTGCTTTGCACCAGGGTTCGAGATACTCCGATACGAGTCACCCGTTCGCCACTAACGGGAAGCTTCACGAAGTGTGAGAATCCTTCTCGCAAGCGGTACAAAAGCACATTCTCGAGAACCCTCCTCAGCTTGTCGCATTAGCCCATTTCGGAATGAGCAGTGGCTTGGCAGGCGTGAATTTAGTGTGTCCATATCAACCCTCCCCCTCCTCCACTCTCCCATTCGGTGACTTTTGCTCCTCCCTTTCCCTAATAAAATAATCTATCTATCTATCTATCTATCTATCTATCTATCTATCTATCTATCTATCTATCTATCTATCTATCTATCTATCTATCTATCTATCTATCTATCTATCTATCTATCTATCTATCTATCTATCTATCTATCTATCTATCTATCTATCTATCTATCTATCTATCTATCTATCTTCTCGCATGCTCGGAGGACGTCTGGCGTGGCGTCGTGGCCGCGTGTTCTGAAATGATGCCGGGCGTTCTGTGTGCCGAGTTATCGCGTCCGCTCGGTTTGAGCGGCACAGACTGCGTCTTTGACGTAGATATCAAGTGCGGTGGCGCTCTCCGCGGTCATTGACGGCGGTCTGTCATGATTGACTGTCGCGGCGCATGGTCAAAGCTGACTTGCGCGCGCTTTGCGCACGTGCTTTTGACACACCATAACATTCGTTGTTGCCAAGAAAAAAAAAAAGCGGCCAAGACGACAAGATACCAGCTTACAACTCCTGGGCCAAGCACTCAAAGTGAGTACGTATGTTTTATTGAGCCATGCGGCTCCACAACATTTACACGGTGGAAAAAAATTTGACACAGTAACGCTTATTGTGATGTATAAAGTTCCAATCGGTGTTGTGGCAAAGCAGGTTAATCGCATACTGACAGCAATTTTCGAAGCTGAGATTACTACACCATAGGAACCTGATGTATAAAGAGACATCTGTGAATTAGTGTGAAGCAAGGAATGCCGCTTTGATATTTTATATTTACGTGAGCTGATTGCTTGATATGTGGGGTTTAACGTCCCAAAACCAGGATATGAATATGAGAAACGCCGCAGTGGAGGGCTCCGGAAATTTCGACCACCCGGAGTTCTTTAACGTGCAGCCAAATCTGTGCACCGGGCCTACAACATTTCCGCCTCCATCAGAAATGGAGCCGCTGCAGCCGGGATTTGAACCCGCGACCTGCGGGTCAGCAGCCGAGTACTTAGCCACTAGACCACCGCGGCGGGGCTTTTACGTGAGCTGTCCAACGGTTTCGCGATGTGGCGATGAGGCTCGCTCTATCTGACCCGACGTGGCAGCGGCCCACTACGTGCTAGTTTACTCCCCAAAACAAAATACGAATGCTCTTCCACTTCAACGAATTCCACTTCATTGAAGTAAACTTTCTCACGGCACCTGCACTTACTGACATCGGCGCTAGCGTAACGTCAGGCCGCAGTATGCATTCTAGGACTTCACGCACAAGTATGGCAAGTTGTGATGACGTCAAATACTAAAAAAAAACATACAAAATCGCCGCTTGTATGTCACCAAAGGAGCTGTGGAGCGGATTGGCTATGGAAACATAATATCATGGGTGATCACGTGATGTGAAGCTGATACTGTATCTTGAAGTCAGGGCACAGTAAAAATCGGAACTAGCTTTCAGAAACTTGTTCATTTTTTACAGTAGGCATACACTTACTAGTACATTTTCTTGTCCTTGGGGTCTTGGTCTTTCACTTGTAAAAAAAAAAAGAATTATAAGAAACAACTGAAAATTTTCGAGGTAGTACCCTTTCACTGCGCTCTGCTCACTTACGCTTGGAGCAGTCACGAACCGCTTTTTAATCGGTTTCTAGTGCGTAAACACCCGACGTTGAATGGATATGCGCTAGATGTGAAACGGCACCTGCCAAATCTTTACCAGCAAGTTTGCGCCAAGCTTCTTTGCAGTGAAATCAGCAAAAAAAAAGGCGAATGAAAATCGTGGACCAGCACTGCACCTATCTATCACATAGACTTCAACCGCTGCATCAATAAAACCAATGGCGGGCTAAAGCACCTCTTAGACCAGTTCAGGTGGTGAAGGCGAACTAAACAAATCCTAAAGAGAACAACAATTGGTCAAAACGTGTGATTAGATCTTGGTGGTAACGAAGAGACCATGTAATACACTGCCAGATTCAAGCAACTTTATTTTTGTGAAATTTGACTCTGATAATAATTTTTATAGTCATGTTTAAAAGTTATAAGAATTCCGTGTGTAACGCAGCAAAGTGAAGGAGCGCCTTGAAACTGAATTATAGAGCCGTTTTCTTTACTGTCGCATTCTCAGCTGTTTTGCGTACCCTAATTAGAGCTCAATAATTGATTACACACAACATTTATATTCGTCCCCGCTCTAATATGTGATGCTTACGAAAGAAAAGGAGTAGACGCTGAGAAGCGTGGATGCTATACACCGCATCTATATATGATAAGGCCAACCACGGCGCATGCGCACAGAGGGCACGCGTGCAGAGCAAACCAGCAAACCACAGCGCACTAATAGGAACAGCTGTTGCGCTTCCCTCACACTGTTTGCAGCGTGTGTGCATGCGGCTCGACGGTCGCCTCCGATCGAAACATTCTGATCGTAAATCCTTCGCGGCGTTTTCCATTCCGTATTTATGCACTATTAGCACCAAACATTTCGTTGCATTGACTAAAACGTATCGTGAACATTTGTTGTCGGCCTTGATGTATAATTCGAGGTGCCGATTTATCTAGAGTTACTGTATATGCCACCTAGGGAGCATATACAGTAACTCTATAGGTACATCTCCTTTACGCGCCGTCAGTGGCAGATGCGCCCGCTTGCCTAGTAACAGGAAAGAACGGTCACTTCTTTCTCAATTACTTTCTCCCGGGAATTCCAAGGTGAAGCAACGAGTCGACGTTGGGTGTTTTTTTTTCTCTTTCTTTCCTCGCAGTTTACTTGATCTGCGTGCGAACATTAGAAGACAGCAACAATCAGTGAAATGCTGGACTATACTTTCTCGATGTGTAGTTTGCTTTATTTTTACCTCGCTTCATCGAGCTGCGTGGCAAAGACACCGATGCACTGGCTGCTGTTTCAGTCGAAACTTCACTCCGCACGGTCATCGCACGAGCTTTTGATGCAAGGTAAGCTGGTGCTACGCAGACGCGCGTCTGGCAGAATCGTTTTAAGCTGTTATAGATGAACTGTGATGATGGTGATCGTGCCAACCTTTCCATGTTTAATGAGAACTAACAGACAGTGTTACCAAGAGGAGTGTAGCTGATGTTATTAGATGTAATTGCAATGCCATTGCGAAGAAAGAAAAAAAAAAGTGGACGAAAAGACAACTGGCCACGGGCAGGATCCGAACCTGCGACCTTCGAACAACGTTCGATACTGTACCGCTGAGCTGCACGGGTGGTCATTCCTACGTCCACTTTACAGGGCATGTGTGAGCGTTTAAACGTGAAAGCGCCAGTCAGCGCCGCCTGTTGCCATTGCGACGTGTATGGAACACTCTTTACCGCCTGATGGCGTCACATGCTACGTGACGTCAGAAGGCGAACAAGTGTGTTTCACACTCGTCTTTTAAAGACTATCGTCGTTAAAAAATAAAGAAAATTGAACCCCGGAGCACTCAGTACGGTCCCAATGTTTATCGCAGGTGTAATCCCGACAGTTAATCCATTAACGCCTTTCCCAGTTATTTGTTACGTCTCTCCAGAAATTTTATCAGGGAGTTGCCTTCCCTGTGTTCTTCGTACGTTCAATGTACGTCGACACCAAAAAAGAACATGACGAAAATAAAGTCAGCATAAAGAGGTCAGATTACGCTTTGATCAGCTACATGTTTTCCAAACAGGTGTCCATTGTGTATTCAAAAAGATCCGTGACAACTCTCCCGATTAGAGAGGTCAGCCGCCGGAGCCCAGAATCATTATTTTCCATTCAGGACAGGAAGTGCGATTGAATGGAGACGAGAGGCTGCTGAGTAGTGAAGTGCTCAACAGCGGCTTTACTGGCTTCACTCGCAGGCTATAGGAACAAGACAGGATGAAGGCCACCGTAGCATTCGGAGGCAAAGCGTTCCACAAGCTGGGGGTTCTCGTGGCGATCCTGGCTTCGATACTCTGGCTGCGTCCACCATCAGCGGGCAACGTGGATCCGGACGCCGAAAGGAATGTCGTAAGTACGCGATTCGCATCGTTACCCGACCGCGGTGGGGCTTCAGTTACGGTGCAACTGTCCCGAATGCCACGGAGTTTGAATCGCGGCGCTTGCGCTCGAATTTCCGACGGAGGCAAGAATGCTGGAGGCCCGTATACTTAAACTTGCGTGCACGTAAAAGAAGCTCAGGTGGCCAAAATTTACGGAGCTCACTAGTGCGGCGTCTGTCGTGATTGCACCGTAGTTTTGGGAACGTAAAACCCGAACTGTTATACGTGTTATCATTTGCCACTTTGTACCACTCGGTTTTGAATGCGTTCTTTTCTTCCTTGAATGAGTTGTCTGCAATACTACTCCACGCACAGTGTGCACTGTGCAATTACGCGTTAGCGCACACGTTCGTCACCAGGGACGGCTTTGTGCGCTCCCATAGTTTAGTACGAAGTACTCAAAATCGTTAACCATTTTTTCTAAACACTACTCTAAATCGTTACACCTACTTTTTCTAAATACATACTATGTCATGTACGCCAACAGGACGGCTTTCTCCTCTCCCATAGTAGAGTATCTAGTACTTTAAAAAATCGTTACCCACTTTTCTTTAAACATAGGCACTTAGCCGGGACGGCTTTATACTCTCCCATAGTAGAGTACCAGGTACTCTAAATCGTAAACAACTTCTTCTGAACAAACATATGTCGTTCAACGGCCAGCTACACGGGACGGCTTTACGCTATTCATAGTAGAGTACCAGGCACTCTAAATCGTTAACCCTTTTTTTTCTAAATATAGGTTTCCAATTTTTATTTAGGGACGGCTTACTGATCTCCCATAGTTGAGTACCAAGTAGTCAAAATCGTTAAACACTTTTTCTAAACACATATAACTTCGTGAGTGCCCACGGGACGGCCTTATTCTTTCCCATAGTAGAGTACCGAGTACTCTAAATCGTAAACTACTTTTCTCTAAACACATGCGTTCTTGTCGCGACCTGACGCTTTGTTTGGGACGGCTTCCTGCCCTCCCGTAGTAGAGGACAAAGTACTATAAATTGTTAACCCCTCTTTCTAAGCACAACGGGGGCTTTGCTTTGTGATGTGCCAGCCCCATCCATATCGATTTGTCTCCCCTAGTTATGAATCGCCTGGTCATAACAGCGATGTCATAATTGTTGGCGTTTCACATCCGAATACCGCGATATGATAGTTAGGGATGCTGCAGTGGAGGGCTCCGCAAAGTTTTACCATGAAGCTGGAGTTCTTGAACGTGCACCTAAATATAAGCGTACCGGCCTCTGGTATTTCCGCATCCATCGAAAATGCGGCTGCTCCACGGCCGGGATTTGAGCTCGCTGCCTGCGGGTCAGCAATCGAGCACCTTAGCCTATCGTGGCCACTAGACCGCTATAGCGGGTTCACAATGATGCCATGACTCTGCGAAGAAGACGTTAGATCTGAAAAAAGACGGCACGGATTCCTAAAGTACCGCACCTTTGTAAAGCATAGCTGAGTGTGATAAATGACGTAGACATTAGTCGCAAACAATATCAATTATTACTTTATTCTGACGCAAAGGGTCAATAATTTGCTACGTAGCCTGCAACTAAAAGTTGTAGTTAGGAGCACCAGTTATTTTTTTTATTTTTTTAAAAGTTGAGGCTGTATGTCACCTCAATTTCTTCGCGTTGGGGTCCGTACGCCAAAAACTCTGGTGCCCTCTGGATAGTGACGGGAAAACTAAGGCATTACATTTATTAGCCCACCCCTATGAAAGATACCCCAGCGCCGGTTGTGTCGGATGGCGGGGGAGAGAGGCGGCAAATTGTTGAATGCTAAGAGCTTGTTGACACAGCCTTTCGTGTGCATCGTTTGGCAGTTATAATGAATCAATGATCACTTCATTGCAATTCCAAAGTCTACCGAGTTTCTTTAGTCTATAGTTTCTTAGAAGAGGCGATGACAGCATCGGCTGACTCTTTAAAACTCCGAAGCAGGGTATCACCAAGCCTCCAGGAAAAGATGCACGAAAGAAATGTTTATATTTGTTTACAACCTAAAAATAAATGCAAGCTGAGCGCCTGTCAATCCCTTAGGCAAAAAAAGTTGTGCAAGCTAGTTTCCTTTCGAAGCTTGACTAGACTTTACATGTTAATGTAGATGTACCGCGCATGCTGAAAACTATAGGTTCGTCGTTCTTACCTAAAATATTATCTTGGGCAAAGCGGTAATATCAGAATTCCTTATGAAACTTCCAAGGACATTGTACTTTTCGACTGTATACCGACACACGTTGGCGTGCGTACGGGTGCATCAACTATCTAAAACACGCAATAACTGCCTGACATCACGGAATAGAGAGAAATGTGATTGGATAGGATAGCTATGGCTGTAGGTGAGCATTACATTTATTATCAGGTCGCAGGCGACTGTAGGTAGGTTTCCTAGAGCGACAAAAGACTTAGCAGGGGCTTAGCTCGGCTATGATAGGATATGTAGGTAGCGTGAGCTACGGACGAACGGATGGACAAACAGACGGACGGACGTACGAACAAGCGAGTCAAGCTGGTCAAGCGCCGGCTCACTATATGTGTCACGTCACTCTGGGAGCTTCCAGTCATTCTCCAGTGCGCCAGCTGACCACCGTGTGACGTCACTGCTTCAAGGGAATTCGCAGGACGACTGTCGACAAGTCATGCAAAACGGCTCAAGCTCGGTCAGTTCAGCTTACGCTACAAAGGGAATAAAACGTTTCGTTGGAAAGAATCTGACGGGGTGGAACGTTTGAGGCAACGAAAAAAAATTCTTCCAAAACAAGTGATATGATGCCCTTAGGAACTGGGGAAAAAAATGTGAATGTGGCACGCACATAGAGATACCCTCACAGCACGCACGCACACTTTTAATCTAGCTTTATTTGTGCGACCAGTTAGCACTTTTTAGCTTATCTTATGAGCCACCTAAGCGTACAAAATGTCATTATGCCGATACGACAGAATGTGTTATCTACTTGAGTGCAAGCTAAGTTCTATTTGAATATTGGCTCTTAACCTGGACATCCGGGATAAGTGTGGGAGGCATGTATCTATCGTGAATAATGGTTATGACTTCGAACTATACGGCGCGAGTTTTGTGCGTGTACGGTTTTGTGACGTTGGTTGAAGATATGGATGGCATGGCAGAAAAAAGGGAAGAATATAACAAAATAGACGAAAAATGACTAACTTAGTGATTACAGTATCAGGTTAAACGGCAAGTTGTACATCGCACTGTACACGGTTGATATTTCAATAAAGCATTTGGATAGTGTCCGGAGCGATCTTCGAAAAATTAACCCATATCAGGGTCAAGCCACTTGGGGCGCTGCGATCGATAGTTTGCAATGTATCGTCGTTTGGAAAGTTTAGCGTGGCTCTGCCACTATATATATATATATATATATATATATATATATATATATATATATATATATATATATAAAGAAACGGGACTGGAACTTAGTGCTTACGAAATCACGTTAAGCTAAGGTTGTGTATCTTAATGTGGGTCATTTATATTCAAATGAATAAATACATGGAAACATCGCAAAGCTCGAGGTTACCGCGGTGAGGATATAGTTGAAGGCTACATTGATGCACATTGACTTTCACCCCATGCATTTTTACGTATTTATGTGTCCTTTGCGTGAGCAAAAAACGCGACATTGGGAGAAAGGAGTTCAAGGCGATAAGAAGCTCCATTTTCAGTTTGGCTTCTCCTCTACTTGTGCAGGCAGGAGCTCGGGCAGGACATAGGAATGCATAGGTCGCAGTACGACAAACACGTCACAACTCAATGCGTCAAAGCTTTATCAGCTTTTTGATTCGAACGTTGCGTGATATGAAACTGTTTCCATGCGATGTTGTGCCAGCCGATAGCTTCTTGAATTTGTCTTATTGATTTTTTCTTTGCTGGTGAATAACGAGAAGAAATCGTGACTTCCAAATACAGCACGAAAATCGTGGTTGCCTGTGTGGTTTGTCAAGTTTTACAAGTAAGGTTCTTTTACAAATAGCTTTCAAACAATGACGGCGATATCGTTGTTTTTTTCCATAGTAAGGTTTCATTGCCTCCGATACTCAATAAAAATACAACTGCTACGCAAGTGCAACATGTGCAACGCTATAGATATATCTAATACTGCAATGACGCGCATGCAGATAACAGCTCGACCTGGGCGAGCTGGCTCGTACTCCATGTTCTGGGGCGAAAATGTTTGGGGAGCTAACGAGCTCTAACAAAAGGCATATGCACCATCCAAGTTATTTTATGCTACACTAAGAATAGGGGTGTAGCAAGGATTTTTTTTTTGAGGGAGGGGGGAGTTTGATTATACCTTATGTATGTTCGTGTGTGCGTTTGTATGTGTGTTTTTATGTATACGCAAGCTAAGTGAAAAATTTTCATGGGTTTCAACACCCAACCCCTCCCCTTTGGCTACGTCCTGACCAAAAATACTACTTCGTTCATTCATTCATTCATACAAACATGAACTACACCCCATGCCGTCGTAGCCGTCATGCAGAATGACAAGCTTGGCGTTGACGCCATTATTTCAATTAATTAGTTAATTAGTTTATAATTGTACTGGACTTAAAGTACACATCATGCCGTCATACCCACCATGCAGAATGACGGGCTGACTTGATGCCATTCATTCATTCGTTAAAACCAGAACTATACGCCATGCCATCGTTGTCGCCATGCACTAGACTGATTGCTTCCTACCTAATTAACTGGTGAAGTAATTCCTACTCTGCTCTGTGATCGTGAACGCAGGCTGAGATAATCGCTGACAAGGGCTACCCGGTGCAAGAGTTTGCGGTCACCACTCGCGACGGATACGTGCTGCCCCTGCAGAGGATCCCTTACGGTCGAGAAGACCTCTGGTCTACGCATCCTCGCCCCTTCCGCCCGGGGCCGCCTGTGATACTTATGCACGCGCTCCTCTTCTCGTCCAACGTGTGGGTAGTCAATGGGCCCGACCAGAGCTTACGTGAGTATACGCTCGGCTGAAGGTCTGTACTGCCGTCGCAGATGCTATAATACACTACTAGTGCCGCTCACACAAAGCATATACGCCTTGAGTCGGAGTGAGTGCGGCGTGCGATGCTTGCGGCATTGGCGAAAATGTCGAACACCTGTTGCGGCAGTGTTGCCAATATGCCTCGGAGAGACGTACTTGCCAACGTTTTTAGGCGACTGGATGATGGGCCACTTTCTGTGCAGGTGCTATTATAATCCCGTCTACGTCTGTCGACATTCCACAAGGCAGTGAAAACCCTCTTGTGCTTTTTGAGGACGACGGGCTAGCGCGAATGCCTCTGACTCATGGTGGAGTTCTACACGTTGCAGTGAATTCACGGCCTCACTCTCCCCTTTTCCTTCTCTTACATCCTCTCTCTTTCTCCAATTTCTATTCCCTTTCCGTAATCCCCCAGTGTATAGGCTGGCTGACAGAAGTTTTTCTGGTTAACCTACATGCCTTTTCTTTTCATGTTCCTTCCTTCCTACACAAAGAGCGCACTGATGGTGTCGTTACGCTGATAAAGTTGTAAAGAAGGACGTCATTGATGTTAATACTAATATCATGCATAGGAAGATATGGGCATCACCTGCAACACTCGGGAAAACTCAACACACATTCTGTCTGGATTTCGTGCCGACCGGTTGTGCCCCCGCGATCTCCGACGACAGCGCAGCTCTGGCCGACTGGCTGGCCCTATATATACGCCATCTCCTGACGCCGGCAAGAGCTCTCCTTGAGTGGTGCCCTGTCCTCGGACTCCTGTGACCGTGTCCATCTTTCCTGTCTTCTCCTTATTTCCGTATGCGGGTCTTTTTGTCCTTGTCTCTATCTCTATCCCTACACTTTTTAATTCTCCCTATCCTTTTAGTCACTCCTTACTCCCATCCCTCGAGAGCTATATACTGTTGAGGTGTCGCACTATGATGCAGAGTTACGGGGCACACTTTTAACTTCTTTTGTCTCTTTTAAGAATCACATAAGAAGCTGTTTCTGTTATAATGCTGAGCTACGGGTTCTGAAGCCAGCAGTACATTTGCAGCGCCGCTTGAGCTTGAGCTGCAGAACACCCTTGGCCCGTTGCACAGCAGCCCCTGTGCAAAGAGCAGTACAAAATCTCTGTTGGTGTTTTTGAGGACTACACACCTTAATGCAACCTCATGAGCAACGTCTTTTGTGTTTATAAGTGCGCGACTGAACGTGTTACCTGTGTGTATATGTGAAATACACCAGAGCATCCCCCGAAAACCACAATGGCACGCAGGGCGATGAGCCAATGTTCCCCGCGGTGTATACCAGCGGCATGGCGCTCGGCTTCTGACCCGAACGAAGGTCGTGGGTTTGATACCGGCTGCGCCGGTTGCATGTCGATGAAGGCGAAATGCTTGAGACCTGTGTACTTTGCGATGTGAGTACACGTTAAAGAATGGATGGCCGAAATTTCCGGAGCCCTCTGCTACGGCGTCTTTCATTGTCTTATCGGGATCTTGGGAAACCCCAGATATTTTATAAGCCAGGTTAACACCTACGTTGTGCAATGCGTTTAAAACTTGTTTCAACTTGTGCGTTGACAGCCCCATCTGTTATATTTATTTATTTGTATTTATTCATTATTTGTAAATACTGCCAATCCCAAAGGGATCATAGCAGGAGGGCATATACAATAGTTGAATACAACATAACACAAATTGTGATACAGTGGAAACATCAACTAATTATAAAAAAAGTGCAACTCAAGAGCGATTAGTGGCACAATAATATAAAGAAAACAGGCTCGCATAATAAAACCGTAGGCAAGGGAAGAAAAAAAAGGAGAAAAAGAGAAAAAAGAAAAAGCATTGTGAGACTATGGTGTAAGCATTTTTACACAGTGGTGCTTTAGAGCGAGGTGACAAATGCATATGAACAAAGAATTTGAGCGCATCAATAACACGTTGTATGAGTGCGTGTTAAAACGTATCTTGGTTTGTTGTGTGCAGCCTATGTTTTGGCCGACGCCGGTTTTGACGTGTGGTTGGGTAACGTGAGGGGCAACAGCCAGTCCCGACACGTCAACTACACCTTTTACCAGAAGGAGTTATGGGACTTCAGGTAAGAGATATGCACCCTAACTCGGTTGCTGCGGCACTATTCTGGATTTCAAATGCATAATTGAAAAGGCTGCCTCCTATCCAACTATATGCAAGCACTCATGCTTGCTACGTTAAACACTTTTTCAGAGTAAAACAGCACAAGCGAAGTTGCAAATATAAGGGGTTGATATTAAAGTTGCACATTAAGAAGTACGGCTGAAGAAAGATACAAACTACGAAGTAGCAAAAGTGAATGCGGGCACCAAGCAACACTGCGTCTTATATAAAGTAGGCACTATAAGCGTTTTGCGTTTTACAGCGAGAACTCGTCTGCGTGCGCTGTCTCCCAAGGCCACCTTTAACATCGCAATGACATTGAGCATCCAGAGCGCAAGTGTGGCAGTCATGACGTCAAGCGACGTGATCCGCTGCAGAGATGCGTTGCTGCTTTGCTCGCTCGGAGACTCACCGCTGCGGTACCACGTGACCGGGTTAGCCTTTGAAAAACCATGCCAAACATACGTTTCTTCTTTTGTGATTAGATGAAAGAGATCGCAGCCAATTTATGTTACAAAAAGTCTTGCTGTCAGCAGAAAAAGTGATATTTTGACTGAACGCTCTCAACATGTGTTTGCTATATAGCTGGCTTAAAATGTGGCAGTAATAACGAACTCTATACTGGAAAGTGTTGAATGAGACTACACTGGGCACCTTCGCGCGTCGCCAAGTTTTTTTTTCTTGTAGGGGGGGGGGGGGGTTGTTGAAGGCTTTAGAAAATCTGTATTTTCATTACTTGTTCTTAGTAAAACACCCCCTCTATCCGAATGTCAGGGGAGGGGGGGGCTAGGGTGAATTCCCCTTACTCTCTGGCTACGGGCCTGCTTTGGAAAACTTCTAGAAATATAGGGGAAATAGCAGGGAAAGCAGGATTAAAGTGAGAGCCCAGAAATACGGCATTGTCTATAAAAATTTCATTGCGTGTCATCGTTTCGTTATTGCGCTGTTAAGGATATGAAAGCAGAATATGCCATGCCTGCTTGCTTATTTATTATTATTTTTGTTTTTCTGACACTGATTGTAATCGAAGTTATGGATGTGCATACTAACTCCAATAGCACTGTAGTAGCACTAACGCCAATAACAACCGAATAACAGCGCTAACAATGCTCTAAATACGTACGTGTATTTACGTTCGCAGTTTCGAGGAGATGGGCGAATTCGACCTGCCGGACACGATCGACTTCGTGTTAAACGCCACAGGCCACAACGAGACTTTCGTCATCGGTCATTCCATGGGGGCTGCAATGACGTTCGCGTTACTCTCAGAGAAGCCGGAGTACAACGACAAGGTATATATAAAAAAAGAAAAACTTGAAACGCGTACGCGATGTAAGCAAATGCACATTAGCGATGCTACAGCGCGTTCCAATCGGTGTGTTGCATTGAGGGGGTGTTAAGTTCCCAGATATCTGGTGGGTGGTGGGTGCGAATTGACGCTGTAGATTTCTCTATGCCACTGCCCAGCATATCAGTCTGAACGACGTATTATAGAAGCCAAGCTTCGTCAGCTGCATTCACGCCCGCTCACAGAAAAGAAGATCCTGGGACATTGGCCGACGGTTTCTCATACGCGCAAAGCCACGAAAGCCTTCTTGTGCTTATTAAGGACGACCAGACTTCACTAGCACTTGTTAAAGAACAGCGTGAAACCGTGCTGTGTAGTCTCGAGCTGACTATTCACCCATATCTTTCTTATACTCCTCTTCTTTTCTATCTCTTTCCTTTCTATTATTCCCCCTTTACCCCACGCCAAGTGTAGGGTAGCCAACCGAGCCAAGCTTGGTTAACTTTCCTGCCTTTCCTCTATATTTATCTCTCTCTCTCGCTCTCTCTGTCTAGCACACTGAATAAGGCACACACACACACACAAAACAGGTAAGGCTTCAGTCCTGACCTTTTCCTTGCATATATTGGGTGAACCTGTGCCCGGGAAACGAGATGTCAAGACTACAATGCACGCTGAACACTGACAGTGGCGAGCAGAGCGTCAGCCGTCGATAATCTGAGCTACGGTGAGGTGCACAGGCATTTAACAAGCGGCACCAAATATGCGAGCCGTATTGCTTGTGCTCGCGTAAGCTCTCGAACATACTTTACTTCTCACGTTTTAAGATTGCGCTCAAATAACTGCGAAGCTTCCAGAACATTGCGGCGAATTCAGTGCCGAGCGTGGCTAACAGCCTTTGCGGGCGAAACACGACCTCAACAAAGGGAACCACAAAAAATACGCGGGTATAAACACAAAAATAGTATTTTGCATTTGTGCATTTGTGGTGCTGTGGTACGTATAATTTTTACCTATGTACGTCGAGAAGTTGCGTTAACACTAAGTTTTACACCCTTTTTTCTTCCCAGGTCGTAGACGAACATTCGATTAATTCGACAAGCTGAATGCTAGAATACTAAGACAAAAGATGCAGCATGAAGCAAGATAAAGGAGAAACACGCGATGTGAACTCGTCTTTGGATTCTATGTCATTTTCCTCTTGCGAATGCATCACACTTAAGGACACTCAATATAAGTTGTGGCAACCAAGTTCCCAACCAGATTGATATTGATTGATTGATTGATTGATTGGCATGTGGGATTTTACGTCTCAAAACCACCATATGATTATGAGAGACGCCGTAGTAGAGGGCTCCGGAAATTTCGACCACCTGGGGTTCTTTAAGCGTGCACCCAAATCTGAGCACACTGGCCTACAACATTTTCGCCTCCATTGAAAATGCAGCCGCATCCGCCGGGATTAGATCCCGCGATCAGCAGCCGAGTACCTTAGCCACTAGACCACCGCGGCGGGGGTGGTCTACGACTAGACCAAACTAGAAAAGCAAGACACACGCACAGCGTTCTGGTTTCACTAGGTCAGTCCCGTTGTGCACATGGATACGCCATTACATTTGAAATTATGATGAATCACCAACGAGCCCCATGTGCAACATTTTGTTCTTTTTTGCGCTCCTCCACCTCGAAAAATTCGGAAAACTAACTAGCCCGAACCACCATACTCTTCTCAGTTACATGAACAAAACAGGACTCGGTACTCTGAGTTTGGGTTACTGCAAGTTATCGATTAAGGAATAAATATCAGTTGACAAAATTCTAGTCGAGGCAAGTGGCAGAACATTTTATGCACGGGCAAGCATACCATGAAATTCAAGCTTAGTGATAACTACGTCTTGTCAAGTTTGATATGCCAGGTCTCCCTTAATGCAGCAAAATCTGCATAATGATGTGAACGTGCATCTCACAAGTCGACAGCCATAAAAGCTTGACTGTGCAAAAGAAAACGCGTATGTGGACAATGTCGCGGAAACGAAATTGCGCACCAAGTTAAATACATAAGCGTATAAGAACGCGAAAGATTAGCAAACTTGCCGTAGGTGATCTCAATACTCGCTATACACGTTCATATAGGCTTGTTCCTTTGTTTAATTTACCACTTTTCGAAATGCTCTCTGCAAGTGCCTTATTTTGATTGGCTTCATAACAATGTATGAGCACATTTTATTATATCTTTCGTTTTTCTTTTTGCCGCCCTATAGATACTGCTCTTTTCTGCCATGGCACCGGCGGTACGCATCGACAGCATGACGTCACAAATACGTCACATCCTGTCCTTAATGGACGACTTGGCGGTGAGTCGAATGCTCCTATTCTGACCATTCGTATAATCGCGGGAAGAAAGTGAGCGGTGCATGATGCGTGCACAGATATATGTATACGACAGTGTACCACAATTATACGACGTCTACGCTACGTATAGGTATTTAGCATGTCGGCACACCTTCGGAAGAAAAGAAGCCTTGCTTTTGAAACCATGCAAGGTGGTAAACGTCGTCTTCCGTTGCAAGACCTATTTCGAAATGGAACGGTCGACAGGCACGCGCTAATTGTAGCTGCGAGAACACGGTTGGGGCTCCGTCTCCTCCGTGAGCATCGCCGTTTCAGCTCGTCCAGAGATGGGACTTCAGATGCGTTAGGAAGGCTTGATAATCGCCCTTTGTCGGTAGTGGCGTCACACCATGTCCGATGTCATCTTTAAGTATATGTCATAAACGCGTGGAGCAAAAAATAAACTACGAAGGATCGTCACGTTATAATCTTTAAGTTTCCCAGTAACCATGAAAAGTCAAATAGAAGCTCGCTGGAAATCGTGACCGGAGCGTGGAGCATTATGGACGAGTGGCGTTGGAGGATGTTGTCTTGCGAACGCTATCACGTGCTCACCAATATTTTCTTTAATGGGTTGAGCAAAAAAAAAAACAATAAAACAGGAATCAGGCGAGATTGGCTTGTGAACGCCATATATAAAAAAAGCCACCTGTTTCATCAACTCTCGATTCTCGCGCAGCCTGTGGCTGCGCTGTTTGGCAGGTACGACTTTCTCTACCACGACCGGATGATCGACTTCACCGCGAAGACTCTATGCCGCTATCCGGTGTGCCGGGCCTTCTGTCCCTGGTTTATTAGCTTCGCCTCCGGACAGCCGACTCAACCAATAAATTCGGTAAGCACATGCCTACAACGAGTGTCCATACAACGAGCATGACGTCACTGGCACGGAGCTTTTTAGCTCTGCGCTGGATCAGATACCTCCTACTGAAATAAATGATGGAGAACGCTAAACGGTATCAACTTGCGCTTGTTCACACGGCTTCATCACAGAAAACAGAGCGGACAAAAGCATGTCCCTATATTTATTCCCTCTTAATTCCCTTTGCAAGGAAGCTTATATATTTATTTCGCAAAGAAAAAAAAACTTGCACTTATTCCGTGTGCAAATAAAATGGACGGGCTACGCTCTTTGGGACGACTATAATCCCGCTGCTGGCGTTCATGAAGGAGGCAGGGTGGGGAGCGGGTGGAGAAAGCATTTTTTGCACTCGGTAGCGTGAAGGACATAGCGAGCAAGTGCGTGGTACGCAGCGTAGCGCTTGGTTAGCCCAAGCAACGCGTTCGCCGTATTGAGGAGAGAGGGCAGAAACAAAGAAAAAAAAAGGAGATAGAGACAAGTGGGACAGATGTGCGAGTGGTGGTGCAGTGGGGAGCTTCGACGGCGATGGTGGGTTGTGGGCCGAAGGAGCCTCGCTCCTAATAACCGCTAATGTTGTTAGGCATCGCAAAAGTCTTGTTTGTCTTCCCTGTCACGTTTGTCCGTGGTGTTTTCTGTGAAGAACGGTAGAGAAGTGACCATATGAAACAACCATCGGATAAATTTGTTGGTACTAGTCACATCTTAAAAGAGGATTAAGGTAAATTCATTCTAGGACGGTATTCAGTGGGGAAAGTTGGTCTATTTACCACTGGCTATAGCAGCGGAGCAGAAAACTAGGCACAAGTAGAGGACAGAATCAAGGACGTCAGTGTCTTCGTCTTTGCTACCTCTTTCTCTCGTTTTCAACTCCTCTACCTGGTACAGTGATTCCAGAAGGTTTTTATTTTGGTGCATTGAATATCTTTACAGAATTTCTGGCAGTTAAGGAAGTTTAAACAAGGAAATGAATCGCAGAGATTGCAAATTTGTTCACCCTAATAATGAAATGCAATAATACAACACTCTTATGGTTCCTTTCAGACTCGCCTGCCCGTTTTTTTAAAGGACATTCCTTCAGGGACGTCATACAAGAATATGATTCACATGGCACAGGTGAGCATGGAATCATAGGTCTCAGTATGTATCCCGTACTCTCAACATAAATATTATTCAACTTTGTGAACGCTTCATGAAGATTGCAGGGTGCTTACGTATCCGTCAGGAACAACTTATGCATCTTGTCACCATCTTCAAGCATCTGCTGTGTGTTTAGAAAAAGTGGTTAACGATTTTGAGTACTTGGTACTCTACTATGGGAGAGCATAGAGCCGTCCTGGGGGCCTCACAACAGCCATCTAAAGAGAAAAAGGGCGGCTTCTGCTTAACTGAAATAAAATGGCAGCAGGTCCATCGAGACCTTCTGTACGCTTTTCTTGTGTTATACGAATAAAACAAACTCCCCATCCACTTTTAGTTTATAGTTATATTAAAATTACGAAGTGGTCCTACGTTTCAGAACCCATCTGGTGTTTTCTTGGTGTTGTCCCCCTCTTCACCAGACAAACATATCTTTGTCAAATTTGTTTACCTTTTCCTGAGTACCACGGCTGTTTGTGAAGTAGTGTAGGCTGGGGCGAAAAAGTATTTGATGCACCATGGTGCCACCCGTTGCTGTATTACGCTTTCTATCACTAATTCTAATACTGTAAAATATCGTCACCTATGTGAAAAACATAATGAAGTTGTGTATTTAAGAAGCTGGTGTTGGCGTGCAAGAAGCCCGCGCTCGGCTGTGGCTATTTGGTAATGATAGGTTGCGTTTTAAGTGCCAGAACGGTGATATAATCGTAAGGCATGTCAAAATGGA
Source organism: Rhipicephalus microplus (assembly GCF_043290135.1). Lineage (NCBI taxonomy): Eukaryota > Metazoa > Arthropoda > Arachnida > Ixodida > Ixodidae > Rhipicephalus > Rhipicephalus microplus. The sequence continues at coordinate 39,375,026 of NC_134702.1, read as the reverse complement.
GAGCTACGGAGATTTCGATCATGGGGTGTCCGTTAACGCGCACTGACATCACACGTTGAAAATGGTAGGTGTAACCTTAAGGCACAAGAAGAGAGCAGAGTGGGTCAGGGAGCAAATGGTTGTTAAGACTATTGCTATGTGGGGTTTAACGTTCCAAAACCACCATATGATTATGAGAGACGCCGTAGTGGAGGGCTCCGGAAATTTCGACCACCTGGGGTTCTTTAACGTGCACCCAAATCTGAGCACACGGGCCTACAACATTTCCGCCTCCATCGGAAATGCAGCCGGCGCAGCCGGGATTCGAGCCCGCAACCTGTGGGTCAGCAGCCGAGTACCTTAGCCACTAGACCACCGTGGCGGGGTGGTTGTTAAGGCAATCTCAGTCGAATTGAAGAATAGGCACGCACACGGCATCTAGCGCAAAAGACTAGATTCCGAGAGAAGGCAAAGGCGTGAGGGGGAGACAGAAAGTTATGTGGGTAGATGAGAAGTTGATTGGTGGAGGACTTTGCCCTGAAGCGGTGGCAGCCAGACGGGTGGAGGAGAAGAACAAGAAGAAGAAGAACAAGAACAACAAGAACAAGAACAACAAGATCAAGAAGAACAAGATCAAGAATAAAAACAAGAACAATACGAACAAGAACAAGAACAACATGAACAAGAAGAAGAAGAAGAACAAGATGATGATGATGATGATGATGATGAAAAGTAGGAGGAGGAGGAGATGACACAGTACACGGGCCTCTCTCATTTCGCCTCCATCGAAATGCGACCACCGCGGCTGGTATCGAACCTCGGACCTTCGGGCCAGCAGCGATCACCTAACCACTGTAGCCCAGAAGCGGACTAAGGGCAGGACAACTCTTCTAACAGCATTCGGTCAGGATACTGACCCTTGTAAACATTTTTCGACCGTGCGGTTTTAGACTAATACTGTTAGGATGACTGTGAAGTGCGACTTTGTGCGTGCGTGCTCACCTCTCTCTCCATCTCTCCATCTTTCAAACTCCCTCATCCCTGTCCTCAGTCTAGGATATAGCATACCTGTCCTTCTAGACTGGTTAACATCCATGCCTTTGGTTTCGCTCCTGTTCCTTCCTTCCTTCCTTCGATCATGCGAGAGATAATGTTCCAGACAACGTTTAGAGATACCTTTTCTATAAACGTTGGTTCGAGATGTCTATGACCTTAAAGGGACCCTGAAACACTTCTACAGGTAACCAGGAAATGAATTTACTGGAAGAGCTTATTTTCTCTCAAGTTCAACGACGCAAATGTTTTAAGAATCCGTCCAGTGCGAGTGAAGTTACAAAGGTTTGTCGCATGCTGCAATTGCATTCTCTCTTCTCTCGTCGCAACGAAAGTGCTGCAAGCTAAGCAGGGAGGGATGACAGGGCCACAGAGAAACGTCACGTGAGCCTCGTGACCCCGAGTACTTTTTTTCCTGAATGCGCGGCTTTCTCAGTGGGATTGCGTGTGCACGCGTGGACAACTAGTGGCCTCCCGCGGCGATCTCTGTCAATAGCTGTTAGATGGGCCAACTACGAGTGACTTTCGGCCTTATTCCGTGATTTGCTGAAAGAAGAGAAAGCAATTCTTAGGTGACTTTGATAATTTATTGTGAATTTTAGGCCGCGGGCTGCGTTATAATATTTGGCTCGCGTGTTGTCGGGAGCCTCTACTACCTCTACTACACGCTCAAAAAGGGTTGCAGAGACCCTTTAAGAGCTTTTTCTCAATTTATATTTCTTTCTCTCTCTCTCTCTCTCTATCTTTATTTTTTTGCTGCAATTGACCTTTCTATCAATTGGAATTCACTAAGCATCTGTCGTAGACGTTTACAACAGGCTACTTTCCGATTTCAGCTCTACGAGACGGGGCGGTTTGCGAAGTTCGACTATGGAGCGAAGCGCAATTTAGAAGTGTATGGAAAGGTAAGATTTTGTTTTAAGAGAATTAGGATTTATTCTTACAGTGCATATATTGTGTACACCACCGCTGTTCTGTGCTGCAATAGTCATGTGAGAATCCACACTAAGGTAACGTGAGCGTCTATATAATCATATTGAGGGATGCGATTCCGAAAACAGTGCCTACAGCGTAATAGCGAAAAGGAATAAAGTGTCATATCTTTATCTGCTGGAAGCGAGCCCTATGGCAAGGCGAGCCACTGTGCTGAAGTAATAGCTAGTTAATTTTCAATGGTGTGATTATTGAGCAGTTGATGAGCTTTAGAAATTGAAAAGAAACATCTTTATATATATACAAACACTCAACCTCACGCGTTGTCTCAGTTGCAACGTAAGCATTGGGCCAGGTGCGGTGCTGCTTGACAGCAGTACATTCTTGAAGCTGTTTTATTTTTCAAGAACGATGTTAATCCAAATCACCATCTTTCCTTTTTTGCACTATATAGGTGGTCCATTTATAGCGATTCTAGCCATATAATTAGGTTGTCTGGTTGTTTTAGTAATGCAAAAAGGCGGAAATGCGAATATCACTCGTACTGCGTCATCAAAAGGGACACGGCAGTGGCATTCGAAGCGCTGGCCACAAAAAAAAAAAGAAAAAAAAGAAAAGACACTGAGTCGTACTTTATGTCGTCGACGTGCTGTTACACGCTGGTGGAGGTAGCAACAGATTGCGATCTCAAAAAAACAAAACGCGGAAAAATGCTCGAAATACGCCTGAGAAGCAACACTGGCAATAATTGAGCTACAAGTACCGAGGTTATTATTATCGTTATTGTTGTAGTAGTTGTTGCTGTTACCCAATTTCTATGCTATTTTTTCATGTTATTCTGCAACAATGCGGTACGTAAAGGTAGCCCTTCGGAGCGTGAAAGGTGTTGATAGATATCGTCCCCGAAGAACAGGCAGATAGGCAGACAATAAATAAACAAATAAATAAATAAACAACAAGATAAATAAACAAGCTCAATCAAAACAGCCTCCATTTGGTCAAGTTGTTGCATGACGTGTTCTGGTGCTTATTAGAGTTCAAGTAAACCACACAATAACTAGTTATTTCTTGTTTTATTTCGCTATGCAGTAGTTGCATATTCTATAAATAGGTTGACAAAGCTCGCCGCAATACAAGTTAAGCGGCAGAGATGTTTGAATACAACCGAACGCGTGCGTTTCTTATTTCTTATCTGCAACTTGTGCCGCAATATAGACGACACCGCCGGAGTACGACTTGCGACGGGTGTCGGCGCCCGTGGCCCTGTTCTGGACCCAAGGGGACGCCCTAGTACCAGCCGCGAACCTGGGTTTCCTGCGCGACACGCTGCCCAACCTGGTGCTCGACTTCCGGGTGGAAGATGACCGCTTCAGTCACCAGGAGTTCGCCATCGGTGTCACCGCCAAGGAAGCCGTCTACGATGGCCTGGTGGACGTCATGCGGCGATTCTCCGGACAGGCCTCCTAGAGCTGACACGTCGAGGGGAAAGATCCTGAGAAGCGAATTCTCTGGCGGAATTCGCTGGCCTGTTCGCTCAAAACGACGAGAACATGATGTGATATGCAAAAGTAGTATATAATATTGTGATCTATAGCATCAAAGGGGCCTCGGCAAAGACGGCAAAACAAGATGGATACATTGGATGAATCTCGCATATGCAGGCACATATGAACACAAGAACGGGCATAGAAAATGTGTCATTGGCGATGCCACACTTCTTATGTCCTGTGCATTCAAAGCGCCAATCAAGGTTTGAAAAAGTAAAGAAAAATAATACGTGGCGCGTAACCTCGGCAAACGGACGAAAACGTTTCGTGCATGTATTCCCACAAGTGCTGGCTGAGTTGGCCGATCACGTTATTATGGTAAGCACTCTTTATCAAACGATTTCGAATGCCTCTGTGACACACAACATCAGAGCCAGAATATCGCGAACTGTTCGTTCGTTTCCTTCTCAGGAGCGACACTCGAATGTAGTTCTCGTTATCGGACAGGGACAGAAATGAGTTTGACTGGCGTACAGTTCGTGCTGGGCTGTACGCATTCTCTTTATTTGTGCGATTACACATGTGTATTGTTCGCGCACAATAAATAATCAGTTAGTAGTGCTGAGTCATCTCCCTGCGGTTTTTCCCACCTCGTTAGTGCAATCAGTTGGTTTCGTTGTTATTGACTGAATGCTTTCGTGCTACTAACGAACACGCACAAGAACACCAGAGAAGTACTGGACAATCACAAGTTGTCCTGTTTCTTTTTATTTAGCCTCCGTGTCAGTGTTCGCGAGTAATAGGAAGGATTCTTGGATACCATATTCACACCCCTGTACACACTACGGTTGTTGTCACGCCTTGGATGACTGACACGGGCCGTATGATGGCTTTAGATCTCGATTACGCAGGGACTCTGTAGCAAGATTACTAGTTACGGAGCCCGTGACTAACAAGTGCCACGTATTAATACATGTACGATTTGCTGAAAAAACTAATAGATCTCACACGGTCCACACTCCGTGCTCGGTAACGTGTGCAGTGAGGAGTAACCATCTGGATTTCTCTATTTAAAATTCCTTGAGACCCGCGCCATCATTTCCAATATGTATATTTTTAAAGGTGGCAGTTAGTAACTTAGGCGCGCCGCGGTAAAGTTAAATACGCCGTTGAGTGGCCAATGTATGCCAATATTTGTGGGTGCGGAAAGTAAAAACCAGACTTTTTGAGTGTGACCTGCAAAATATATGAAGCGCGCGAATAAGAAGGTCTACGAACTTACAGGCTGCATTGCAATCCTCAAAATAAATGTGTACTGTGATTTGAAAATGTGCACCTGAAGTACTTAGGGTTGCCCATCTTGGAGTGCAACGCTGATCTTCTAAAAGTAACGCAGAAATGTTCAATGTCATAAAGTACCTTTCGTGGCTCTTCAAGTTGTGCATGAGTGTTGTGACACACTGTATGATTTAGTGAACGCTGATGAATTTTTGTAGTAAGTCCTATGTGTCCTGTGTTACCGTGATTAATATGCTGTATCGTTATTATATAAGCATAAAGAGAATCAAGTTTGGCATTCTACATGATCTGTAAGTGCAAATATATGAGTATCCGTCCATAATTTTAGGCGCGTTCTTGAGGTAAGTATGAGGCAAGGACCTGTTTTGTGTTCATAGAGCAATATTTATCTTGTAATACACAACTTTGAAAAGGCAAAATCAGTTCATTGGAAAAGTTTTATGTCATTCAGCCCAATGTACAACAAATCTTTCATTTTCTCAGTGAAACAGTCAAAGAATACGATCACCTGATTAAATCCAACCTAACCTCACCCAACCCTACCTACAACAACACAAACAAAACACAAACATATCTGTTCATGTTTAGTAATGTTGTGGAAGTAAACACCAAATTAAGCTCGGCCTGCAGACGCGGAGCTTAGGATTCAACTACAAGGGTGCACCAATTTCGTTGTGTTTTCATAGATCCGAGTGGTAATGGGGGCGGCAAACTAAGTTCTGTTGACCAGTACCGTTTTCCTTCGAAAGAACTACAGCCAAATTTTCGTCAAACATGAACGGCTAGATGTCTCCACGGGTTCAAGCCATTTAAATACAGACTGGCTATGAAAGGCAGCACAATTTTAATCTCGGAACTACATTGCTCAAAGAAAGGAGCGCGTTTGTACGTGACGTGATACTCACGCAACAAGCCGATATGCATGACTGACTGAATAGCCAAATGTTCGTTGCCTATGTTTTGACTATATACTGCACGTGTGCCAACGTGGTCTATAAATCCCTGCCTTCCGCGCAATGTCCTGCTTCAGATGGCTATGCTACGAAGTAATGCGTACGATAGGTGCGGCATAGTTTTGTACGCTATAATTTGCAACAAGCATCCAACGTTGTACGTGGTCACCATTACGCGCTGCTACAGGATGTCCGGCTACAAATTATTCGGCCGTCGAATAAGACGCTACTGTTGCCGTGTAGGATACGTTAGCCGGCACAATCTGAGGCTTCCGAGATACGCGTCCAAACAAAGTCTTTCGCACAAAGCCGAGACCGTATATACAGAGGGCGACAATCAAATGCGGAGAACGGAACCGCTGTAAGCTAGCGTCATATACTTACTATCATTACCGGATGCTCATATCTTTCACTCTCTGCCACACATAAGTTAGTATTATTTGGTTATTTTTATCTGTTGTCTAGTTTAAATGCAGGTGACTGATTCTTGGGTAGATATTGAGCCCACTCCACCACATATATCTTTGTGTTCTACCTCAAAAACATGCTACTGCATCCAATCTTGGTGTGACGTAAACAGAACAATGCTTCTTAACTTGCAAAAAAAAAAAAATATTGATTCAGACTGGAAATGCTGCCTTCACGATCAACTTCCCGGAAAGCTATGGGCTTAACAAATAATAAGCACACAGCACGACTGGGTGAATGACCAGTGTAATGGCGTGATTTCTGTGGGATATCCCTTGTGCGCAGCGCGTATGCAGTGTACGAAATAATGTTCTTTATTACCCCCAGAAACGCATGAAGGACGTAGCATACTATAAAAGAGACCAGAATACGAAGCCGCTTTTTATTTTCTTGCGATGGTGGCGCCGTGGCGTGAGCGGTGGCTGTGCACGGCGGGCATACTGCGAATCCCTGCACTATGGAAGCACACATCATAGGCAACGCGTGGCGGTTTGGGCTAGTTGGTATGACATAAAGGTTGTTATAGCGCGAGAACAGAACGACGACAGAGAGAGAGAGAGAAAACTTTATTTGCGCATAACGCGGAGCGTTCCAAATGGTCGGGCCCCTATTCCAGGGTTCCGCTGGCCCTAGCCGTCATCTCTACCCGTTGGACCAGCCAGCGCTGATCAACAATGGCCGAGCTGGACAGCAGCGCCTCCCATTGTTCCTCTGTGTTGTTCATGTTGTGGTGTTCTTCATTGTGATGCGTACACTCCTACGTGATGTGAAGCAGAGTTGGTGTGGCCCCACACCACGGACATATATCTTTGTATGCTGTGGGGTGTAATACATGCAGCCTGTGTAAGTTCGTGTATGTGTTTGTTTGGATTCTGCGTAATGCCACCGATTCCATTGCTGTGAGTCTCTTATGCGGTGCTGGATACACTTTTCTATTGTCCCTGTAATACTGAAGAATTGTACCAAAGTTGGCGTCTAGGGGCGTTGGATCCTCTATTGCAGTGTGCAAGGAAGCTCGGTAATCTGTGAAGCCTCGAGCCGCCTCATCCGCAAACTGGTTCCCGGTGACGCCCTCGTGCCCTGGCGCCCAGATAATGGTTTGGGTGTATTCAATTGGAAAGTCCTTGTGAGCTTTGGTTAGAATTTGGAAGGCCTTCATACATATTCTACCTTTTTCGTGATTTCTACATGCAGCCTTCGAGTCTGTGATTATTGTCACTGGGGCTTTTCGCTCCCTGCCCTCCTTGATTGCCAGCGCGATCGCTATCTCCTCCGCTTCTGTGATAGAGGCTTGGGCTATGGAGGCACAACTTATGACGTTTCCTTTTCGGTCTGTGACCACGGCCACCATGTTCTTTGCATTTGCCTGATATGGTGCAGCGTCATTAAATGTCGCCGTATTCAAATATTTGGTCCTTTTATCTATGTAAGCGGCTCTTGCTTTACGTTTTCCAGCATGTAAAACTGGGTCCATGTTCTTCAGTAGAGGGCATATTTTGTACTATGCTCTGACTGAGCACGACAATTTCTTAGCTCTTTCATGTGCCTGTACTTGTTCACCGAGGCCGATCCTCTGAAGAAGTTTTCTGCCGGTTGGCGCCTGTAGCAGGCGGTTAATCTGGGTGGTTACTTGTGCCTCAGCCAACTCATCAAATGTATTGTGAAGTCCGAGCGCTAATAGCTTCGCAGTTGAAGTGCTTTGTGGTAGTCGCAGAGCGGCTTTATACGCCATCCTTATTATTTTGTCTGCTTTTTCTTTCTCCTCTTTATTCATGTTGTTGTAGGGTAGCGAGTATGTTAGTCTGCTGATGACTAAGCTCTTTACCAAACGAAGCACGTCCTGTTCTTTCAGTCCAGCACGATTGTTCGTTATTCGAACTATCATACGAACAATTTGTTGAGCTGTTCATTTAAGCATATTCAGTGTGTGGAGACATCGCTGATTGGACTGTAACCACATCCCTAAGATTCGAACGGTTGTTTTCTCTGGAATAATATTACCGTCTAGCTTGACCTCAAGGCGCAGGCTCGGGTCTGTCCTTTGTTTTTTACTCTTGGAGAACCGAATGAGTTCCGATTTGTCTGCTGAGCACTGAAGTCCCCTTTCTTTAGTGTAATCTTCGATGGACCCGAAGGCGAAATTAATTTTTTTGTTCTTCTCATCCAGTCCTCTCTGTCGTCTGCCCCCGCCTCCACGAAAGCTTTCTCCACCTACCGTAGTCTTACGCTGCCTCCAAGATCTGAGGCGTTGCAATCTTTCTGCACCTTACCTCGCTGTGCACGGCCTACGTGATCAGCCCACTTTAGACCGAGCGGCGACGTCACGTGATGGTGTCATCACGCAACGTCACTATGACGTCGCATGATCACGTAAGGTTTTGGCGATTGGTCACGTCTTTATGGCGCCATAGAGTGATTTTCTATTAATCATCCGTGTTGATGCGGCCGACAGTCAGGTCTCTCGTTTCGCGAGGCATCTAAGACATTCGCCTGAATAAACCAACGTCCATTTGCCGACTGTACTGCAAGTAGGTCCTTATAATGTGCGCTTCTATAGACCTCGGTTTGCTTCTTTCTTTTTTTCTTGTTAATTATCACACGTTATTTGTTCATATACAGGCTCTCGCGCTTGCGGCCTGTCGTCGTCCTTGACGACTCTTACGGCATGGTTCGCGTAACGGCGCGTCCCTTTCCTCCTCTCCATCTCCCAGGCACGCGAGAACGCTTGCGCTGGCACAATCCGGAACGCGCCCGCGGCGAGCCAGAGGCTGCGTCAGACGTGTGTTTATAACCGCCCAGCGAAAGGACACGCGACTAGTGTTTCGAAGGTCGAGCCGTACGTCTCTGCGAGGATAACGCGGAAAGGGAAGAGGAAAGATGGCGGCATCGCGGGATAACTACAGCTATACGTATGCCTTTCTCTTTCTCTCCTTCCGTGCAAGAGAACACGAGGGCCGCCCGACTTCAGCGAACGAGGGAGACATCGGCTGATATGGAGTTGGTGGTTTGACACCCTTCTGTTTAGGCGACGACCGATTCCGGGATATATCGGCCGCGTCTCTGGGCGGGTGTTTTGTTTTTTCCCCTCAAAGGAGCGATTGCTGTCACCGAATCGCCCAATTCGGAGCGGTCGCCAAATCGAGTGGTTTGCCGCCGCCGTTGTCGTCAGGCGCCAGGTGAGAGCACTGGATTTTCCTCTGAGTTACCTGACAAACTTTGCGTCGATAAACTCTGCATAACAACAACAGCTAGGTTCAAGGAAGTAGACACGTTAACGCCATGGCAACATTTCTGAACCTTGAATGCCTTGATACCAATGTTGTTTTTCGCCAGCGGGTTGTCTTAAGTTATTCACATTTTCTCTGCTGCAATCATGATACATGTGCATCCAGACACGTGCGACTCTCATATTCGAATTCTGGTTATGTAATATTCGCGCGGTTCTCTCAGTGCACATCCCTAACTAATGCAATTGATATGGAACATGTTATAGGAGTGAGTTTACTGTACGTGCATCACGCGTATGAGGTTTCGTTCGTGTTGAAGTGATTCTCTAGTGTAAAAAATGATACGCATTAGTTGAGTCGCTTATTGACATGATTAGCGTTAAAGGGCTCGTTTCGAAGAAATTGATTTTTCGGTGTCGTTGCTCGTGAGCTAAAAATCAGCATTTTCAATGACCGAAACACCGAAAAAGAAATGTGAATAAAGTTAATAATAAACATCATGGCTTCCAGTGGGAATCAATCGCAGACCTTCGGAGTCGCAATCATGTTTTCTTCCACATATATACCCACGCGATTGTTTGAAAACGCTAAAAAAAACCGCTATATGAATGTCATATAACGAAAGAAGTTCACTTAAAGCACGTAATATTGCATGGCCGACGCGCAGAATAACGCCAGGCGTCAAAATACGTCGATAGCGCAACGACAGGATGTTTGAAAGGCCCACCCCTCACGAAGCGCGCAAATATATTTAATCATCATAATCAACAGCAAAAGCATAGGCAAAGTAGGTTTGCGTTATTTTGTGCGTTGCCTTAAAGGCGCGTATTGATACGAAGAATTACGGCAACCGTACTCGCTGTAGGCTTTCTAGGATATATTGATTTGAAGCGACCAATGTTACGCGCACAGTCATTGGTTTCCTTGCTGCACGATTGTGGCATGCACCGAGAGCCGAACCCATGGTGGCGATTGAGACGGCAGTGTGAACGGGGATAATTACGCTATTGCGTTCTATATACTCTCGAAGGCGATGCTCGGGAGTCCTCCAATTTTTCGCAGCCTTTAAACGCGCGCGTTATCGTGGTGAATTAACTGCAACTCTTACGTGCGCATACGTTCCCTATTACGTACTCATTGAGACCGTTACTCCGAAAGGCGAATAGATTGTGTCGTACAAAAACAATAGGAAGGAATTCATGCTCATACTGGAGCGCCTACTTTGTCAAGAATTGCCCCGCCGTGGTGGTCTAGTGGCTAAGGTACTCGGCTGCTGACCCGCAGGTCACGGGATCGAATCGCGGCTGTGGCGGCTGCATATCCGATGGAGGCGGAAATGTTGTAGGCCCGTGTACTCATATTTGGGTGCACGTTAAAGAAACCCAGGTGGTCTAAATTTCTGGAGCCCTCCACTACGGCGTCTCTCATAATCATATGGTGGTTTTGGGACGTTAAACCCCACAAATCAATCAATTTGTCAAGAATTTCGCTGTTTTATTTCTACGACGAGAGCCGCAAAAGCGATGTGTCATGATTTGTCTAACTGGCGGTCACGAGCCCGCAAATACAAAGTGAAACGCAACACGCGCGAGCCTATGCTTACGCCATTGCGTCATCCTCTGCCGCGGCACTCGGCTTGCATCTCACTGGGCCGATAGTGTTCATTATCGCCCGACGCACGCCTGCTTGCCATTTCCTTTTTCTGAAATATAACTGGCGCAGTGGCGCAAGGTCTGAACACGAGTCTTAGCAACAGCTCATTCCGCTGATTGTGTGCAAAGGGCTCATTCAGTGGAGAGACGTTTCGTGCAACCGCTGAAGTCGCGCGTACATTTAAATTCCTTTCAAAGCAATTGATCGATTGATTTGTGGGGTTTAACGTCCCGAAACCACTATTTGATTATGAAAGACGCCGTAGTGGAGGGCTCCGGAAATTTTGACCACCTGGGGTTCTTTAACGTGCACCCAAATCTGAGTACACGGGCCTCTAACATTTCCGCCTCCATCGGAAATGCAGCCGCCACAGCCTTTCAAAGCAAGGCAGATGTTCAAGGAAGCATCGTGTATGAATACGCTTTTGCTTCAAGGCTTGAATTACAGACATGGTGCTAAGGAAAGCAACGGCTTCCTTGATAAGGACAAGTCTGTAGCTAGAAGCGTTGACTCCAGTGACAGTTCCTGTTAAAATATTTTTTTAAAATTTATTTCAAATTTCTATTGTATACAACGTGATTTATATGTTCTGTTCACATTAGGCACTGGGAGGTACGTGAATGCCACTTCTGCAAGCATGTTGCGCCTTCCGCGCAACACAAAGTGATATGTTATCGCAGCCAGCAGCCAAATTAAGAAAGCCCGACGAATGAGCATTTTAGTGTCTACACGACGCGGACATGTTGCTAGTGAAGACCTGCAGCCATTAGTTTTTTGACTTGGAATAATTCTTCTAGCACGTCTGCGCTTTCGCATATCAGGCCGCTAAGTTTATATAACTGTATCATGTACGCACGATTACACATGCAAGATATCAAGGATGACGTAAAGCTTGTTCTTCATCTCAGTGATAACCTCAAAGGCGTGCGTTCAATTACCGGCCAAGGCTGCCTGATTTTGATGGGGACGAAGAGTAAGCACAACTCGTTTTTTTTTTTTTTGCATTTGAATGAACTTCAGGAGAACCGCAGATGGTCAAAATAAACCAAACTAGACCAATAGAATGTGCCTCATGAGTCATTTTGTGCCCTGCATTCCATGTCGAAAAAAAAAATTTTGGGAGATTGGGTAAGGGTGGGGGGCTCATGATCCCAGTGTGCCAGCCCCTGGCTACGGCCTTGCGTCAACGGCATAGGGAAAGATGGTAACGATTACCATCTTTAATTACCATCATAGTAACGATTATCATCATAGTAACGATTAGAACTTCGTGCCTATCCCAACTGGCATGCATAAGTAATCATGAAAACCACAATTAAATTTTGTAGCCAGATAGCTTGAAGAATTCTGTGTAGTGCAACTTTGTACAAGCATGACGATCTCATTAAGTACAAACCCACTCCCTTACTACAGGCCATCAACACTTGGTTATTCAATTTCAGTTAACTGGACGACTAAGAGCGATAATCATTTAGCTTCGTGTCCCTCTGGACGCATAACTTGTTTGCGCAGGTAGTATTCACATACCTGCCAGCGCTAAAATAGATGGAAACAATAAACCCTACTTTTGATCACCCGTAAAAACAATGAACAAATGAAGCGCGAGCGTTTCAGGAACTTGGGCTTCTTAGAGGCAGCTGCAGCAAGCCGACAGATAATGAAGCGAACAAAAGCACACGGGAAGTTAATTGAAGTTTTTTAATGAAGTTTTTTATTGTAATAATAAAGAAAAACGAAAAAAAACGAATAAAAAACGGTATTTTCACTTGTTGGATAAAAAGCCCCAACGTTCGCGTTGCTGCATGTAGAAACTGCAATTTGGGAGGACGACTTTTTAAAAGGACATTATTAACTCTGCCATGCGCCACTTCTGAGAATACAGCTCTGAGAACAAGCGATTAAAAAAAGTTGCAAAACTGATTGCATACGTATACAGCTATGAATCAATTTGCTCAAGCAAGTATCTTGAGTTCGCAACGCATCCAACTAAAGTGCTGCGTAGCACAACACGTGCAGAGTGTCAACGATAACATGCTAACGCATCTTGTACAGCACCTATTGTTCGGCTGGGTCACATTCTTTTTATTTCCGTTCTCTTCCAGATAAGTGGCAAGGCTCGGGTAGCGGCGGCGCAGCCAGGGCAGCCAGTGTCGTGTCACACGCCGAGAGTGACCATGGCGTTGATCGTGATCAGGGGCACATGCATGGTGATGCTCACCGCTTGCCTCGCTACCCTTCTGCTGCTTCTACCGTCGTCTGTCCGTGGGCAAGTCTGTCGAGTGCCGGGTTTCGAAAACAAAGGTCCCATCGATCCAGATGCGTGCAGGAATGTTGTGAGTGTCCGACTCGAAGTTTTCTAGCTGTATGTGTTTATTCCGTGTTTGTAAACAGTGGCAGGCGCCGTCGACATACTGCAAAACTGCCTCCCATCTTCCGGGAGACTATCGAATGTCCACACGGTAGGCGTCAAAACAGAAAAGTAAAAAAAAGTGGTTGCGCGGATTAACACAGATTCATGAAATTTACTTGCTGCTTCCCTTAGATTCCACTCGAGCAATCAAGTTCTTCGCTTGCGCTACGAACTTTTTTTTTACATTCGATATTTTATTTCTTAACCGTACTAGCCCCAATATGACAGCATCCATGTATGTATCGCCGCATAGCTGTTTTCGTCGACAAACCTAGGACATCCTTCTTGCTGCAAGTGATTACGCTTATATTGTAAAACAACAGTATATAAAATTAGCAATTATAACTTTAGTAATTAAGGTTTCAACAAGACCTGACGTAGATCGGGCAGGCAGGCTCCCATCTGCTCATTATCTTAGTGTTTGATTATGATACGGATCAGAGAGCTTAACGCAGAGATACTGTAGACGTTACGAGTCTAGTGGTTCTCTAAGAATCAATAAACTCCTTATCTTCGGATGACCGCTGCGGAGTGGCTCAAGGCTAGCTGATAAGGAGAGCACTCTGACTTCTACTTTTGAGTGATGGCCAGGAAATCTGAGCTACTTTACGGCATGCGATCGTTCTTGCCTCTGCCACGTTAAACTGTGTGATCCATTCGCAAGCCCTTCGCCGCAACGCAATGTTACCGTCACTAGGCCATTCGGGAGAAGCGCTGTCGTCGGCGCTCGCCACAAATTTAATTTCGCAGAGGGCTAGCCGATCATGTCTGCGCCAAGTGAACTGTGACACCATCGTGGAGAAACTGGCGGAAGAATTAATGGATAAAAAAAATTACCTGTTTTCGCGACGTTTAGGACCGTGAAGCTGCTGCATATTTCTTGCTTAAGGCTAGCTTTTCAACTCAGAAAGAAGTATGCAAGCGCACCGCACCCATCATCCCGGTAGCATATTCAGGGTATTGAAAGTTGCTAGTCACAGCCATACGTATAGAGGCAGAATAGGAAGGCGCTGAACACACAGGTCAATTTCATGTTTGATGAAAATTTAGGCATAATCGCAGTAATTAAAACGAAAATAACCGTAGAGGTCATCTTCATCTCCAAAACTAGTTAGGCCTATACAAGACTTTGTGTTTCTTTTGAGAGACGACCTAGTTTGTATATATTACACTCTGTGTCCTTCGATTTATTGTTTGTACAACATTAAAATGGTATTAGTACATGGCGTTTGTGATAATCTGGTTTTAAATTCGAAGCAATTCTTTGCGTATACTGTGAACGCTTTTGGCATCTATCTGCGTATCTATCTGTCTGTCCGCTTAAGTCTGGGTGCTGTTGCGATCACCGCCTCAACTTGGCGTCAACCAAAATTAGTATGGCAGGGTAAGATGATTTTACGAATATGACACGCTGATTGAGAGATAAATAATGTCACAATCCCGTCGCGTACGTCCTCAAACACTTCCCGTCAGACAGTAGCACATACTCACCTGTGCGTATGTGCCACTGGTATGCGTCACAGGTGATTGACGTTTAGTATCTGCCCAGGAACGACCAGAACACACATGCATGGGCATTAACACGGGAGCGTTCAGAAAAAACTGACATCGGCAGCGTTGACCCTATTAATGCAAAGGTTAAATGTCAGTGCCCCAGCAGGAATCGAACCCAAGAATTCTGCGTGGCAATCAAGTATTCTACCACAAAGCCAAGCCAGGTCTCGGAACTGCTTTTTCGATAGGCCATAATGTTCGTGAAACTTCAATTGTAGTTGCGGTGTTGGCTATCCAATTTTATAAATATTACATACGTACTCCTACGATACAGTCGTCATGTCAGATTAACGTCAATCGTAGTTAGGTGCCATGCGCTGAAGTTTAATGATATAACAATGTCCACGCCCATCATCCTCGCAAACACCAGCACTTCATATCAGCTTATCACTTCTGTAGTTGCTAAAACTCATGTTCCTGTTGGCATCGTTAAGCAAGTGCAAACAGCTGGTTATCTAGATATCTACAGCGCTTCAACATATGTCTCTCCGTGCACCATTTATACATATATTTAGCTTCATTTGATGACGTGCTGCTCAATAAGAAAATTACCACGCGGTTCCCTTTGGCAGGTGCCACGTACCTTTGGAGTCGACGTTATGCGAACCATAACGTCTATGATGATGTTCCAACACGATGCTCTAGTGTAGACTATTTTTTTGAATGTTTTCATAGAAACAACTCGTGCGTACATATGAGCCTGCAAACCTGAAGCCACGCACTCGCTCCACTCTCTATTCCCTTCGCTTCTTCCTCAGACGGAAATCATCAGAGACAAGGGCTACCCCGTGAAAGAGCACAAGGTGACGACCAGTGATGGCTTCGTCCTCAACATCCAGAGAATACCGGACGGCCGCAAGTCGCGCCACACCAAAGGCCTGAAGCCGGTGGTCTTCCTACAGCACGGTCTGCTCAGTTCTTCCGCCGACTGGGTCATCAACTTTCCCCCGGAGAGTCTCGGTAACTTGCCAACCAACTGTTATTTTAAACTATTATCACACTCCGTTGCAGTTAACGCCGTGGAGGCTACTAGGGAAGTTGGATCAGCGAAAATGTACAACTCCGCACGTCCCCTATATAGCCGCGTGTGAGTGATCGTGCGAACAGCGCGATGGCGTGCGCGCGCACTCGGACGCATGCATCAGGATCTGCTCGCAAGGGCACTTCCAACGACACGCGTAATAAACGGCGCGATGCTTCACGTGAAAACGAAAAAAAAAATGAAGACGACGGAGCAAAGCAGTTAAAACAGAATTTAAACGCTGCGAGTCGTAGAACGACGTGTTGACAGCTGTATGACGCAGTTATTTATGCCTGTGCAGCAATTAATTTATCGCTCCGCGTACTGAAAGAAATTACATGATGGTCGTGAAACAAGAATATACTATTTCCTGGTGCGAATATACCTAATGTCTACTGCAAGAAGTCTCGTTAGCCTCCACACTGATTGATTGATTGATATGTGGGGTTTAACGTCCCAAAACCACCATGATTATGAGAGGCGCTGTATTGGAGGGCTCCATATACTTCGACCACCTGGGGTTTTTTAACGTGCACCCAAATCTGAGCACACGGGCCTACAACACTTCCGCCTCCATCGGAAATGCAGCCGCCGCAGCCGGGATTCGATCCTGCGACCTGCGGGTCAGTAGTCGAGTACCTTAGCCACTAGACCACCGCGGCGGGGCTAGCCTCCACACTCAACATTGTTGACTGGTACAGAGGTCATGCATATTTATACCGACTGCACTACAGTTAACGCTCCGATAGGGGGGCACTTGTCAAGAGTTGATGCCATGATGAAGACACTATATCTACGTTCCAAACATTAAGTCGAGGATAAAGTTTCGTTTGTTCCGTCGTCGTTCGTAACTCTTGAGTATACGTGGTCTGAAGACCATATCATGCTCCTTCTAAGTTGCAGTGGTGAAATGTCAAAGAAGACACGGATAATTACTATTAATACTGCTTCGTAAGTGTCATAGCTACATGTCGCTTGCAGAATACAGAACATGTTCGTCGGGTAAGGCACCGTTTCTCTAGTTCAAGCGGTAGTCTCAAACTATAGCAGCGCAAATCAACCCTGGTCCATGAGTTAGCCGACACCGTATGTAGTTATAAAGGTAACCTATTTCCTTACCTTGTCTAACTAATAAATATTTCCGTACTTCCGTAGACCTCCTGCTCCTGTCGACGTGGTATAATAAATGAGCAAGGGAGAGCAAAAAATTTAGACGCAACGTGGCTAATATATTTAGCTTAGTGACAGCGTACTTGCGGTAAAGGAAAAAAATATCACCAGTTGGCTACGAAAGAAACAAACGAATAGTAAAATGCCCCCTTGAGCGCAATGAACCACACAGAGACCGCGCCTAACTGTCGTAAGAATGATATGATCAGTTTTTTAGGTGTTTCTCACATGAATACGGGCGAAAATGGTCTAGAGATTTATAATGATTCATCAATATTAAAAAAAATACATCAAAACACTGTAATGTAAGATTTTCTTTCTGTATGTGTAATCGACCCATTTTGGGGGTTGATTTGCTTAGTTTTATATTTATTTGCTTATTCTGTAAATCAAACTAACATTCACGTACAGAAGGTTTCGGTAGTATCTTCTGAACTTGGGGACCATCTTCTGAATATCATTCAAGTTGCAATCTTGCTTTGTAAAATGAATCAATGTTCATTTGATCGATTCAGTACCACAACAGATGCACACCGGACAGTTAACTCATTTTAACCTAAAAAGAAACTACAAGAACCATTAATATGACGAAACATCCCCAAAATAAAACACGACATACATTTAGCGCGTATACAATACTGACGGATCAAAAGGTGACGTCATTATTAAATATAACTATGTGGGTAATTGCTGATGGTAATCACATCATGGCTCTGCAAACTCGGCCAATAATGGCTATGTTCGCTGTAATTGAGGTGTTCACGATTCATAACTATACCGATACAAACAGAAGCTCGTGCACTGCTTAGCCTTATGAATTCTCAACTTTCGGTCCATGAGTATAATGTGGGTATTATTATTATTATTATTATTATTATTATTATTATTATTATTATTATTATTATTATTATTATTATTATTATTATTATTATTATTTAAGAATGCAGTGATAGGTGAGATCAGAAGTGTTTCAGTACGTACGCTACACATTTCAAATATCATTTTCTTGATCAGTGATCTGCCTTTTGATATCGTTTCTTAGCGGGAAATGTTTCCAGAAAATATCCACCCACCTGAACGAGCAGTGACCTCGACGTGTCGGTGTGTATCAGCGAAACAAACGGGTTCCTCTGGGTGGAGATGAATGTTGATAAGTGCGGTCATGATATAACTGATAACGCCGCCACTACTTCGGTGATTCGAGCGCCAGCCTTGTCCTTTGGCTGCTATCGCTGCGTACGAAAGGCGGGCGAGTAGTGGTAATTTTACCTTACTGAAGGTCTCACTGGTTATGTTTTGTTTGCTGAAAAGATGTGCTACGGATCTGCAAGGACGCGTCGAGAGGTGAAAGGGAAACAGCAGCAGCAGCAGCAGGTGGAGGAGGAGAACGAAGGAGAGGCAGGGAAGTCAACCAAACGCGTGTGTTTACGTTTTGCAACCAAGCGTGCGTCTCACCCTGGCGGCAAGGGATGAAGGCACTAAAAAAAAAAAATGAAGTGGACCGAAGAAAGTACTGTCAAGATACACGTGCATCTGTCCATTACACGCATAGAGCACAGTATAAAGCGTACACTGTATACTGTAGTATAGTGTGCAGTGTAGTATCTGCTTCAAATGAAACCCGAACAACGGCAATCCTTCGCGATGGTATAGTGCGTGGGCCATCAACTTATCACCATTGGCGGGAACGCACATATGGAGAGAGCTGCCGAAAAGGATAGCCCCACCGCGGTGGTCTAGTGGCTAAGGTACTCGGCTGCTGACCCGCAGGTCGCGGGATCGAATGCCGGCTGCGGCGGCTGCATTTCCGATGGAGGCGAAAATGTTGTAGGCTAGTGTGCTCAGATCTGGGTGCACATTAAAAAACCCAGGTAGTCAAAATTTCTGGAGCGCTCCACTACGGCGTCTCTCATAATCATATGGTGGTTTTGGGACGTTAAACCCCACATATCTATCAATCAAAATTTTCAATTATGAACGTAATCCAACTGGCCCAACTTGCCATCTTACTGTCAAGATACACGTGCATTTGTCCATTACACGCACAGTATAGAGTGTATACTGTATACTGTAGTATAGTGTGAAGTGTAGTATCTGCGTCAAATGAAACGCGAAAAGAGGTGAGCATTCACGATGGTATAGTGCGCGACGTCAACTTATTACCATGGGCGGGCACGCACATGTAGACAAAGCTGCCGAACAGGATGCGCGCGCCTGCCAATCGTGAATGCTCACCGCTGTTCGCGTTTCATTTGACGATGTTGGCACACTGTCGTCCTTTGTGAAAGGGAAGAGGCGAGCGCGCGGCCTGCGCTTTTCGGCAGCTGCGTAAAGCCCTATCAACCGAGACGTCAAAAAAGCGTGGCACTTTTGGTCACCTTCTACACGACCAAAGCGAGAGCTTTATCTAGCAGTGCTCGTTGACTGACCATGACTCGTTATTTTGTTTGCCAAAAGGGCGTGTGATTTTTTTTTTAGCTGTCGGCTGATGGCGCTTTAGGCAGCAGCCGCATCTGGGCGTATGGATAAGCAATGAGTCCGAGTATCTGAGGGAACACGAAATATACGTGACGACTAAAGGTAACAGAAATGCAGCAGTCATGAAAAACATGGCACTGTGGAATTACAATAGATATGATGTTGTGAGAGGAATATAAAAAGGGGTCATGGTTCCTGGGCTGACGTTCGGCAATGCGGTCTTGTGCATGAGATCAGAAGTTCAAGCAAGATTAGAAATTAAGCAACGTGCAATAGGCAGGCTTGCTTTAGGAGCTCACGAGAATATACCAAATCAGGGAGTACAAGGTGATATGGGATAGACATCATTTGAGGGCAGGGAAGCTAGCAGCAAGATAAAATTTGAGAAGCGATTGAGAGAAATGGGGGAAGAGCGTTGGGCTAGGAAGGTTTTCAGCTACTTGTACATGAAGAATGTCGATACAAAATGGAGGAAGCGAACCAGGAAGTTGACTGGTAAATACTTAGAAAGCAGCAGGTGGCCAAACCAAAAAGAGCTATCGGTTAAGAACAAAGTGAAGGAAACGGAGACTGACATGTGGAGAATGGGCATGATTAAGAAGTCCGCACTAGAGATCTATCGAACTTTTAAGCAGGAAATTGCCAAGGAAAGGATTTATGATAATACTCGGGGTAGTTCTCTACTGTTTGAGGCCAGGACGGCAGTACTGCGAACCAAGACATATCGGGCCAAATACGAAGGGGTAGACACAGTACGCAGTGCGTGTGGAGAGGAAGAAGAAACTGCCGAACACTGGATAATGTTCTGTAAAGGGCTTCACCCTATAGTTCAGGATGATGGCGCAGAGTTTTTCAAAGCACTGGGGTTTAGGGACCGGGAGGGCAAAATCTGATTGGTGGCTAAAGTCAAGGCACGAGTGAAAATTAAACTCTTCACTGCAAAGTACGAATCCTCAAACTCACTTTTTAAGGAAAAAAAGATAAATATAGTTTTTGGCTCATTAGGTATTACGGCTTTGTGGCGCTAGCCACGGCCCGATCTAAAGGGTACAGCCATATCCATCCATATCCATCCATCCATCCATCCATCCAGCGTCCCGCCGCGGTGGTCTAGTGGCTAAGGTACTCGGCTGCTGACCCGCAGGTCGCGGGATCAAATCCCGGCTGCGGCGGCTGCATTTCCGATGGAGGTGGAAATGTTGTAGGCCCGTGTGCTCAGATTTGGGTGCACGTTAAAGAGCCCCATGTGGTCGAAATTTCCGGAGCCCTCCACTACGGCGTCTCTCATAATCATATGGTGGTTTTGGGACGTTAAACCCCACAAATCAATCAATCATCCATCCAGCAGGGCACAGAACCCACGCTCGCGTGTTCGCTTTCATAAAGAACGACAGCGTACAATAGCAATGCCTGGGGTCTTCTCTTCAGAAAATGATTTGTCGTCTTGCTTGTTCCAGCGCATAGTGAGCTTTGAGGCGAAAGCCTTAAATGCCGAATCAAACACGAAAGTTGAACGTCGGCGTCCTACGTCTATGGCGTCAACACGCGTGAGGCGAAAAATCAAGTGATGGTGTCACAGATCACATAAATTTGTGACAGCGTGCCGTCAGGTCACGCAAAAATGTCATCGCATGACATCATCGTTCGGTCAAATGTGAGCTGATCACGGAGGCCAAGCAAAAACAGGTAAATGTGGAGAAAACTTACGGAGCGCGGGCGTAGGAGGATCGATACATCTAGAGCCATTTACAGCAACTCTAGATACATCGAGTAAGAAATAGAGATAGTTTTCACCTTTTCTAGTCGTCTTACGGAAATGCGTAAGGAACCTTGAGTTTTTTTTTTTTTTTTTCGTGTTCGCTTTGTGACCGAAAAACGGCCTACGCGTCGAGCATAAACTAACAGAAAGGTAGGGATGCTGGTGGCTACGGTCAGTTTTTAGCCTGGCATATTTGGCCTGTAAATGCTCCTCCCGAGAGTCTCTCGTTTCTTTCGCAACCAATTTTTCAGGTTACATCTTGGCTGACGCCGGATACGATGTCTGGCTGGGAAACGTTCGCGGCAACACGTACTCCGGCCACGTCAAATACACGCGGAAGGACAAAGAATTTTGGAATTTTAGGTACGTATAGAACGGCGTGAGTGACGTCTGTAAGTTCATGTCTCGAGCACGTTGCGTCCGAGTTCCCATGATTGTGTCCGTGGCTCATTTGGAACCTTCAAGGTCTGGCTCCTACCATCAAACTTTACCCTGCTATTATTTCGTGCCCTGGCTGTACCCATTTATGTGTCACTCTTAGCCACTCTTGACACCCAGGGTAGGCCACCAGTATATAACAAAAAAGATAAATAAATACGGCATGACTCATGATCGTACTGCGCTTTGACGCGTGAACAACCGGATTTCAGTTTTCTTCAACGCGGCGGTGCGCTGCTAAAACCGTCCAATCTTCGCTATAGCATGATCTAGAATGAGTGGTTAGAAACATGGGTCACTGGAATCGCAGCTTACAAAATTGTCGTCGTGACAGTGATACGTTGCCCATCTGCAACGGTTCCGCAGTTTCGACGAGATGATCAAGTACGACTTGCCTGCGATGCTCGACTACGTCCTCAACACGACGCAGCAGACTAAGCTCATCTACGTGGGCCATTCGCAAGGAACGCTGGTACTCTTCGGGCTGCTCTCGGAGAGGCCGGAGTACAATAAAAAGGCGAGTATAGACCTGCCACCGGCCTTAATAGTTGCTGTTGACGTTTGAAGCGAAAACCTTGTGTTGCGTTTAAATATGAGGGGAACCGCATCCACAAATCAATCGCTTGTCTGTGGCAGTTCGTGTAAAAATGACCACCGCGTTGCCGTTACAGCGAATATGTTAAGATGGTGTTCCAATAAATACAGTTGGGGTTTTTACGTACCAGAGTCATGGCATGATTCCGAGAGACGTCGTAGTGGAGGGCACCAGAATTTTTTTCCCAGTGGACCTCAAGTACACGGGCCTCAAACACTTCGATTCTATTGAAATGTGACCGCCGTGGCCGGGATTAAATACTATCCCCTTCGGGCAGGAACTCCAGGTATTCCAGCAAAATGTACACTTCTGGCGATGGTAATCGGCTAAGCTACTCCTTGGACCCCCACGGCTGGGGCGACGGTGATCCGAAGAGTAGCTTAGCCAATTATTATAGTCATAAGCACGCAGTTTGTAAGTATACCTTGATGTTTGTTATCAGGTAACGCCCTGGCACAATGCGCCTACAAGTAGCCATGTATATTGTTTACAGGTGTACTCCCTGCTTATATATTGTGTCCGAGCAAGCTAATAAGCAAATGTGATGAAGAAAAACTACGAGACACGAAGGCGAGAAGGGACAGTCTTTTTTTTTTTTGTCGCCTTTCTCGCTTTCTTTTCGACTCAGGCGCCGCCATCTTGGACTGATAAGCGTTTGTTTTGTAGATTTTCGAAGTCACAGTATGAAATGATCGTGGTCATTAAACGTTGAATGTACCGGAAAGCCGATTTCATGCGTGTGAGTCCACCATAGCACTGTTTGTTTATTTGATACGAATGCTACTGTAACGTTATCAGTCCAAAACGGCGGCTCTTGAGCGTGTTTAGAAAATGGTGTTGTAGACGTTAAACATATTCACTGATAACGGCTTTAATAATATTTGATAACTATCACTTTTGAATGGAAACACGTTGCTCTCGGATTCGATCCCCAGACCAGGATGAGTTTCTCGTCAGCCAAGTAGTTTTCTTCCTGATCAAGTCGTGTGTATTTTATCTTGGCTTTTGGCTGCAAACGGGTAGTTTTAAACTTTTCCTTTCACAACAGATAGTTCTGTCTGGAGTACCTATGCCTGCGCGGCCTCTTCAAGAAAGTTTTCCTGGCTTCTGCTTCCGTCGGGTTCCTTCACTTTGCTGTTGAAACAAAGCAAAAAATGCAAGCAGAAAGTTGGGGAGACCCATAAAATATGATGGATGTACGTCTCGCCCATTATAGGGCCGTTTAAGCCTTCTTTGATAGTTATTGATCATCTTGGTTGCTAAGCGACCACTGTAACCCACTGCGTGTGACTTCCGTCACGATCGATGTGGCGGCCCCCTTTCGCCGCCGGACGTCTCACAATTGCCGGTTTGCCGAAAAATGACGTCTCTAAGCTATAATCTCTCTTTTCTTTATTTTTGTTTACTTTTGGCGCATTAAGTAATACAAACGGTTTAAATTCACCTTACAAAATCTCTTTAGCTTTCAGTGACCGTCTTATAGGATTTGCGAAAGATCGCAATGAAAAGAAAACATTTCCCGGCTGTGCTTTCACGAATGAATCATTTATTAGTGAACGCATGGGTTACGAGCGCAAGGAATCGGGAACACTTTCAGTTTTAAGGCCAAAGTCTCATACTGGAGGAAAAATTTTCTTGCCAATGAAGTGAAGGATACAGCGTCAAACAGCGTGTATCCTACCGCTAATGAATAGTCCCACAATAGAGTCCATTTGTTTTTCTGCGTCAGGTATCTGAATCAGGCCTTCATTTCCTACATGTAGCTCTTTTAGACAACTTACGCCGCACACTCCGGCGAGATATTTGCATTTCTAAGGGCTCTGATGGCATTTGCTTTTTCTTAACGGCCGCGATGCTTTCATTTCAGATCCAGCTATTCAATGCGATGGGACCAGTGACAAACGTGACGTTCATGACGTCACCGGTGCGTCTGCTGGCACCATTCGCCAAAGACGCCGGAGTGAGTTTTGCCACGCTGTTCATTCATTTCCATGTTATTCGCTCTTTCTATGTGATGCCGTCTAGTGTTCCTACCAAAAGGACTTTAGTAGCTGCCACTACTTTTCAGGGTTGTTCTTATTTTGTACAAATTTACTTTCGTAGAAACTAATGGAAAAAAAATGCAAGGTTAATACCTCCGTCCTAAAAATCTATATAACGCGTAAGTGAACCGCGTTTGCACAGGAGTATATAGCTGATTATTGTACATTTCATCCTGAAGGCTTTCACCATATTTGGTAGTTATAGCACTGTTTTTCGTGCAAGTTGAAGCCTATAGGCGTATCACCACCTCGACGACGAACGTAGATGATCTTGACTTAACCGCAACTGCTGTATACCTGAAGTTATTCACGTACAACTATGCACAATGAAGGTTGAATTACGAGCAAGCATGAGATAAACAAGCAAGTAATCAGCACTAGTGCTCGATATAGAGTGATTTAATAGCGTCATCGTCTCTCGAGACAAAATATATACAAAATGTGTGTGCTGCCCATTAATAGGGCATATAGCTTACGCCTTACAGCCGAGTGTGATCCTGGGTAAGCCACCATGCAGTTTCAATGTCAGCGGTATGGTTGAATCTCATCTCGGTAAACCTCACATAGCTGCTGATCAGGGCTGGGAGAAGAACCTGCTTGGATCTGCTTCCAGGTCGTTAAATGTTACGTTTGTATGTGGGGGTGCGTACGTTTTTCCGACTCTCTTCATAATAAGCGGTTTTTCGTTTTATGAGCGGTTATACATTCCTGTGGGAGGTCCAAGGTTTAGGGTAACTTTCCTCGCTGAAACCTACTACTATACTATACTATACTGTACTATACTGTACTATACTATACTGTACTGTACTATACTGTACTATACTATACTGTACTATACTGTACTATACTGTACTATACTGTACTATACTATACTGTACTATACTATACTATACTATACTATACTACTATTGTAAAAATGCGCGCATTAAAGGCTCGTTTGATGCTCGTACACGTTTGGCGCGGCGTTACGTGAGCGGAACTGATGCGCAAAATCTCTCAAGCTTGGTCGTTGGGGTTTTGTCGACACTTGCGACAACTATATGAGCAGCGTATTCTATATAACGCGTTACGTAACTCATGCAGATGCTCTTCAAACTTTTCGGCGACTACGACTTCTTGCCCAACAACTGGTTCATGAGGTTCCTGGCCAAAACCATGTGCAAGTACCACGTGCTCAGGGAGGTGTGCGAGGACGCCATATTCCTCATTGTCGGCACGGACATGCACGAATTCAACGTGGTGAGACCATATGACTACCATTGATTCCGTTGTCACCTACCATACCATGCTGAATGCGCAGGTTATTGTCAGATCACGAAAGCTAAGCAGCATCGTTCTCGGTGAATTACGTGTGGAGGAGACGATGTAAGCCTATTTCTTCGGGTCGTAAACGGTGCAAAAATGGCATTTTGAATGAGGTATCCAACTCGTGGTTTAACTGCAGTGAAATATTTCTTAAAATTTGAGTTCTTTTAGTGTTACATTCAACTTTACTTGATTTGTTCATTGTACTTCAAATCAATCATAGCTGAAATACCGCACAAGTGGCACGTGTCGGCGTTGTAATACACGCAATGACCAGTAAAGCAGAGGCGTACAGTGAAAGCTCTTGAAGATTTTTAGCGCCCACGAGCTTAATTTGTACCTGACGTAACTCTTTATCTTTGGAATAGAAAGGTAGAGTTACGTGAGGTACAAGAAAGAAAACCAACCCGAACTTGTCCTATACGCACTGCCAGCAACGCTGCTGGCGTCATAACCCTTGTTCCCTTCCCCGCACAGCTATCGTGTCCCACTGTTTGCTGAACTGTTTGACAAACCAACGAGTGCTGCACTCTGGACTTCATGCGCAACGCGACAGTTAACACGCATGATAACCGATCGCGTTTACTTTGTTTACGTGGTTCTGTTGTCTTGCAGACTCGCCTGCCTGTTTTCATCAGCCACACGCCAGCAGGGACCTCCGTCAAGAACATGATTCACTTCGCTCAGGTAATGCCACCGGGCAATATCACTCGACGCCCGCGAATTTCTCTCTTCACACGCCTTTCCGCCACGCGTTCGGGTGCGCAGTTCGGGCATAAGTCTACATGTAGAGGCTCCCTAAGCTTAGAAAGACATGCATCACTATGGCCAGCACAAACAAGACACATGACCGGAAAAAAAGATGATGCAGGCGACACATTCTTCTCGTCTTGTGTTTAGACTTGCTCCAGTCATTGAACTTGCCCAAAGTGCTACCTTTTAAACCGAAAGCCTTAGACACTTCATTAAAAGCGAAAATGGACCTTTTACACGATAGATGTGGTGCCTCTAAAGGCGCGAGCAAAAAAAAAAAAATGACGGCTTTCCGGTCAACGCGACAGCGCGAGAACTTGTGCCTTCCTTCGAATGTATGTCCTCCGAGATGGCGCGCTGGAAGGTTTCAGACGATTGATTGATATGTGGGGTTTAATGTCCCAAAACCACCATTTGATTATGAGAGACGCCGTAGTGGAGGGCGCCGGAAATTTCGACCACCTGGGTTTCTTTAACGTGCACCCAAATCAGAGCACACAGGCTTACAGCATTTTCGCCTTCATCGGAAATGCAGCCACCGCAGCAGAGATTCGATCCCGTGACCTGCGGGTCAGCAGCCGAGTACCTTAGCCACTAGACCACCGTGGTGGGGAGGGAGGTTTCCGAGGCCACGAACAATCAAAAATGTTTCGCGGTGGAGCTGGTGGAGTGTTCCCTGTGCGCATGCGAAGAGGTATCGTGCCGCATGCGCACAGAAGAAAGCATCGTCCCGATGCTTTATAATCAAAGCGGTTTGTACTCGTTAGAAACGCATGAGTTCATTCGGAGAAATAAGGCTTCATGCGTATCACGTGCACAACTTCTGGAGCATACCTTCGACGCCTTGAAGAGTGCGCAGTATCAGGAACAACCTCATAATTAATGTCACTGAGACGTCGCAGAACTTTATAGGGACCGAAGTACCGTCTTAACAGTTTTTCTGAGAGGCCACGGCGCCGAATAGGTGTCCATATCTAAACTTTCTCTCCTGGCTCGTAGGAGACTGGTCGGTGACGAAGGTTGTACCGTCTTGAATCGTAGTCCTGCTGGCGACTAACACGTAGGCGTGCAAGTTGTCGGGCTTCTTCGGCCAGCTGAGTGATATAATCAGCATCCGTTTCAGCGTCTTCGCGCTCGTGCGGCAGCATAGCATCCAGCATAGTGGTGACTTCACGACCATGAAAAAGGCGGAATGGCGTTGTTCTTGTTGTTTCTTGATAAGCCGTGTTATAGGCGAACGTGACATACGGCAAGATTTCATCCCAGTTTTTATGCTCCACATCGACGTACATGCAGAGCATGTCCACTAGTGTCTTGTTGAGACGCTCCGTAAGACCATTCGCTTGCGGATGATACGCCGTTGTTCGCCGGTGGGATGTGCCACTAAGTCTTAAAACTGTCTGTAATAGTTCGGCTGCGAATGCAGTTTCCCTGTCAGTTATTACCACTGATGGAGCACCATGCCTCAGCACCACATTCTCTACGAAAAATCGGGCTGCTTCACTTGCCGTGCCCCTCTCCAAAGCCTTGGTTTCAGCGTAAAGAGTGAGGTAGTCGGTGGCTACTATAATCTATCTGTGACCTGCTGATAAGGTTGGAAATGGGCCCAAAAGATCCATTCCGACTTGAGCGAATGGAGTTACAGGCTGTTATGCCAGCGAGTCCTCGTCAAACGACCGTGCCTCTGAAAAAGGCAATCTGGGTCAAGGCCAGCCCGCAGTCGCCTGGCGCGATCAACTCGACGGAGTGAACACGCGCGGCGCCTCCCTGGCCCACGTGCGTTGAGTCAGCTGCGCGCGTGACAGCGAGCCGGCGTCCGCGTGTCTGGTGGTCTGACGCATGGCGCGGCGACCCCCATTGGCGGAATCTGCCCTGACGACCAGCGGCGCTTCTGATTGGACATTTTGGTTGGACCCGGTGTAAATAAAAGAAGCCCTGCGGCGCGTCGCGATCCGAGGTCCTACGAGAGAGGAGTCCCCATGTCGGAGGGCCGACATGTGTGTGAGTCAGCGGTCTTAGGCGAAAGGCTGATCTATGTGTTAGAGAGGAGAGCTCGGCTCTTCGAGTCTCTGTCGGCCCCAGTGCCGAAATTGTAACGCCTCTGTAAATATGCTGTACATAAACCTTGTTTAACTCACCGTCGTCTCGTCCGCTCGTCTTATCAGCTCTGCGCAGAAGCAGTCGCGAGCTGATAAACATACGCTACCAAACGGCTGGTGACCTTCCCGGCGGAGTTGGAAGCAGTGGCGCCTCCGGGACCGTGTTGGCGTCGCCGTCTTTCGCAACAGTGGTGGCTTCGGCGGGATCGGTCCGTCTTCACAACAGTGGTTGGCAGCTGCGGGATCGGCCGGCGTCAGCGACATCGATGCGGTGAGTGCCTGATGTTTTCCCCTCAGTTCACCAGACTACTCTAGCTCAGGTTGTAGTAGTTTAGAGAAGGGCTGTGTGAAGCATTAGAGTGAGCTTTGATCGTTTCAAGCAAAGTCGAAGTGCTTTGAAACCAAAGTTAATGCGGAGGGGGTAAACACGGGAGAAGAGTGAAAAAATTGCTTGTGCGTCTTGCTAGTTGACTTATAGTGGGTACGGCAAGTAAATTGTTAACAGGGGCAAACAGCAAGAGGCTAGTGTGAACGATGGAGAACCTTAAAGTGAAGGAACTCATCGAAATTTGTGAGGAACTCGGCATTACTTTGGGCCGCGCGAAACGAAAGCAAGCGATCCTTGAGATCATGAAGGATGAGGGAGTGTCGGCTGAGGAAGTCGATGAGGCCTGGGTGGATATTAAAGCACGCCGTGAGGAGGCTGAAAGGCGAGAAGTAGAAGCTCGCGAAGAAGCTGAAAGGCGCGAAGCTCGCGAAGAAGCTGAAAGGCGCGAAGCTCGCGAACGTGAAGAAGCCGAAAGGCGCGAAGCTCGCGAACGTGAAGAAGCTGAAAGGCGCGAACGTCGCGAGGAGGCCGAGAGACAGGAGCGCCTTGAGATGAAACGACTATAATTGGCAATCCTACAGTGTTCGCAGGCGCCTAGCGTAGCTTCTCCGACGATTCAGGTCAGCGGTTTTAGAATTCGTGACCAACTGCCACCGTTCGTAGTAGGCGAGGACATGGCGAAGTATCTCGTCAAGTTTGAACACGTCTGTGAGCGAAACGCTTTGGAGCGGCCTCTTTGGGCGCGGAACCTGCTAGCTCTTCTTCCCGGCGAAGTGTCCGACGCGATAACTTGCTTGTCGAGGGAAGCGTTTGAGAGCTATGACGAGGTTAAGGAAGTGCTCTTGAGACGTTATAAGTTGTCACCCGAGGCTTTCAGGCAAAGGTTCCGGTATGCTGAAAAGGGGAATGAGTCACACGTTGACTTCGCGTTTCGTCTTAAAGCCGATTTAATTGAATGGCTCAAGGGCGAAGGTGCTTATGACGACCGCGATAAAGTGGTGGAATGCGTTGCATTGGAGCAATTCTACCGCTGCATCGAGGATAATGTCAGGCTTTGGCTGCAGGACAGACTTGGGGACGTACAGTTAAACAAGGCAGCTGAGTTACCTGAGGAGTATTATACTCGCCGAAAGTTGCATAGCAGGGCAGTGCGCGTTGAAAAGGGTGAAAGAAAAGAGGGCTTTTCAAAGAAACCTGATCAACGGAAACCCGTTCCACACCGTAATTTCAAAAAGGACCCGTCTCTTACGAAGGATAGTGTGGGGGAAGGGCAAACAGAAGCAGAGAAATCGAGTGAGGTTTCTACCACACAGGCATTTGAATCGGAAAACAAACGGAAGCCGCTAATCTGCTACAACTGCAAAAAGGAAGGGCACATCGCGAGAAACTGTCAGGAAAAGTTTGCCTTCGCAACGATCCGAGAATCAGAAAAAAACATTCGGTTGTTGGAGCCGTATCTCCAAGAAATTAGGGTCAATGAGAAAACGTGCCGAGCACTTAGAGACTCAGCGGCAACCATGGACGTTGTCCATCCTTCATTGGTGTCTCCGGATGACTTCACAGGAGAATGCGCGTGGATTAGGCAAGTCGCCGAGGTGCAGAGTGTTCGCTTACCAATCGCCACGGTTGTCATTGAAGGCCCGTTCGGTAAGCTTCGCACCGAAGCAGCTGTGTCTGCCACGCTAAATGATCGTTTACCTTATCTTTTCTCCAACAACTCGGAGCAGCTTCTCAAAGAGCAGGGCAAATCGTTCTTCCCCAACTTAGCGTGCATGGCTCTCACGCGATCGCAAGCGCGAAAGCTTTCGCGGAAGCTTGACCTGGTTCCATGCGGTGAACTCTCAAGTGACCTTGTCGGCGGGCCGACGGAACCCCAGAAAGGAAAGTTTCCGCATGAGTCATGTGAGCAGTCACGCGAGCGGCCCGTCGCCGAACCTAGCTGCGCGGTTTCCGGAGAAAGGGGAGACGACATGGCGCCATTGAGTCAGAGCGAGAGGGTTGCAACGCTCTCGCCTGTAGCGGAAAGTTGGAGCGAGCTGCCGAGAGTTGATCGAGAGACGCTCATTCGAGAGCAACGTGAGGATTTCTCAATTGAAGCGCTAGTGGAAAGCCAAATTGAAGTGCGAGTGGAAAGCCAGAAAAACGCGGCAAAAGTGCTGTCGAAGGAGCACTACGAGGAATCGGTGAAGAAGCGTGCTTTTGAAGTAGGGAGTCAGGTAATGCTGCTGCAGCCGTTCAAAAGGAACAAGCTTGAGGTTGATTGGGAAGGGCCCGCCAAAGTATTATCGAAGCCTTGCGATACAACTTATGAGGTGCAAGTAGGAAGGCGGCAGAACAAAATTTACAACTTGATGAAACCCAATGTTCAACATCAAGCGGTCGTAAATCAGCTGTTGAAGGCTTCAGAGGAAGAGGAAGCAGAAAATTTGAGTTCTAGTGAGGTGATCGAAGGGGGATCGAAAGTAATCCGGGAGCAGATAAACCTAGAGCCTAGCTTAAGTGAAGGAGGACCTGAGAAAGAGGACCTGAGAAAGATTGTTTCCGAGTTTGGGTATGTGTTGTCGGACCGTCCCGGAGACACGACGGTGATCGAACACGATATCGAGCTAAGCGGTGAGGAGTCAATCAGTAGCAAGCCGTATCGTTGTTCCCCTGTGCAACGTCGAAAGTGTGAGCCGCTCTTGGTGCCGCATAGGTATCGTCGCCTAAAAGTGGCCGGTTACTGAAGTGGAGCATGTTGCTCCACAGCGCAACTTTGACGTTCGCTATCAAAAAAAATAAAGGAAAGGTAAACGCTAATGCAGGTGCATTGAGCAGTGCGTTCCAGCTAGTAACTTCTCAACCTTTCGGTTTCTGGCTGGCGATTCGGGGCAAAATTTTGACCTCATCACGACCTGGGCTGAGCGCTCTCGTTCAGAGTGATCTCAAGGGGCCAACTTTGTGGTATTCTAATTCGTTACGTTGTTGTACGTGGAAAAAAAAATTGGAGTTGTCATTTTAAGAGTCTTGTGTCCCACATGTGCCTCTTGATGTAGAGGGAACAAAATTCCGATAGACACGTAGATAGGTATATGTTGTACTATACTTTGTCTGGTGTTCTGTTGGGTGACCGAGGGCACTTGCTTGTGTCGTGTGTTGTCTGTTGTCGAACCGTTCTTGGCAAGTTGCAGAACCATCGACAAGTGCTGAAACCGAAGATGGTCAGAAGAGGCGAGTGAAGCTGGTCGACAAGTTGTGGCGACAAGCCAGTGGAGCTGGGATCCGTCGTCAAAAATGGGATGTGTTCCCGGAACAGTCTGGAGCTGTATTCTCCCCATGGCCCTGGAGGCGAACCTGGAGGGACCTGGCGAACGAGCGCACCTGACATCCGAGCCCCGTGGAAGCAGCTCGTCTTTCCGGTGCATTGTCTGGCGGCGGGGGTGCTGTTATGCCAGCGAGTCCTCGTCAAACGACCGTGCCTCTGAAAAAGGCAATCTGGGTCAAGGCCAGCCCGCAGTCGCCTGGCGCGATCAACTCGACGGAGTGAACACGCGCGGCGCCTCCCTGGCCCACGTGCGTTGAGTCAGCTGCGCGCGTGACAGCGAGCCGGCGTCCGCGTGTCTGGTGGTCTGACGCATGGCGCGGCGACCCCCATTGGCGGAATCTGCCCTGACGACCAGCGGCGCTTCTGATTGGACATTTTGGTTGGACCCGGTGTAAATAAAAGAAGCCCTGCGGCGCGTCGCGATCCGAGGTCCTACGAGAGAGGAGTCCCCATGTCGGAGGGCCGACATGTGTGTGAGTCAGCGGTCTTAGGCGAAAGGCTGATCTATGTGCTAGAGAGAAGAGCTCGGCTCTTCGAGTCTCTGTCGGCCCCAGTGCCGAAATTGTAACGCCTCTGTAAATATGCTGTACATAAACCTTGTTTAACTCACCGTCGTCTCGTCCGCTCGTCTTATCAGCTCTGCGCAGAAGCAGTCGCGAGCTGATAAACATACGCTACCAAACGGCTGGTGACCTTCCCGGCGGAGTTGGAAGCAGTGGCGCCTCCGGGACCGTGTTGGCGTCGCCGTCTTTCGCAACAGTGGTGGCTTCGGCGGGATCGGTCCGTCTTCACAACAAGGCACGTCACTAGGATGGAGGAGGCCTGCTGGTTTGACAGGTGGAACTTTTCTGCGCTGGCAATCAAGGCACGTCCGAACATAGTGTTGAACGGTCACCGTCAGTCTTGGCCAGTAGTATTTCTGCCTCACTCTGCACAACGTACGCGTGTAACCCAGGTGGCCGGATGTTGGTTCATCGTGGCATGCCTGTAATACTTCGCTCCTTAGAGATGTTGGGGCGACGAGTAAGTAGTCGCTTCCGTGTGGCGTGAAGTTCATCTTATACAGGACGTCGTTGCGCAAGCGAAATGACGAAAGCCCTCTCGCAAACAGTCTAGGTGCAGCTGAAGTACGACCCTCTAAAAACGTATTATGGGTTCTAGTTCGGGGTCGTCTCGTTGCAGCTGTGCGACAGTTGCCGTGTTTACAACTTAGGTTCGTATGGTGCACGAGAAAGGCAATCAGCGTCTGAATGTCGCTTCCCCGATCTGTAAACCACCGTCATGTCAAATTCTTGAAGCTTCAGGCTCCAGCGCGCCAACCGTCCTAAAGGGTCTCTTAAATTCGTCAGCCAGCAGAGGGAGTGATGGTCGCTAACAACATTAAAAGGACGACCATACAGGTATGAGCGAAATTTTATAACCGCCCACACCACCGCAAGGCACTCTTTTTCCGTAGTGGAATAATTTTCTTCCGCACGTGAAAGAGTTTTGCTCGCGTAAGCAATTACTCGTTCGGCGCCATCCTGCTACTGCACAATTACAGCTCCTAAGCCGACATTGCTAGCGTCGGTGTGCACTGTTGTCGGTGCGTCATCATCAAAGTGTGCGAGGACTGGTGGCTTCTGAAGGCGTTGCCGCAGCTCGTCGAATGATTTTTGCTGCTCTTCATTCCATACGAATGCGACGTCTTCTCTGGTAAGGCGGGTCAACGGCGAGGCAATGCGCGAGAAGTTCTCAATGAAGCGTCGGTAGTAAGCACGCAGTCCTAAAAACCGTCTGACCGCCTTCTTGTCAGTTGGCGCTGGAAAATTCGTAACAGCAGCTATTTTTTCAGGGTCAGGCCGCACACCTTCACTACTGACAAGATGTCCCAGGAAAAAGCTCTTCGAAGCCGAAATGGCATTTTTCCGGCTTAAGTGTTAGTCCGGCGGAACGGATAGCTTGTAATACTGAGTGCAGTCGCCTGACGTGTTCGTCGAATGTGGCAGAAAATACGATGACGTCATCTAAATACACTAAGCACGTCTGCCATTTGAGGCCTGATAGTACGGTGTCCATTGGCCGCTGAAACGTTGCCGGTGCTGAGCACAAGCCAAATGGAAGTACCTTAAATTCAAAAAGGCCATCAGGTGTCACGAAAGCTGTTTTCTCCCGGTCTCTTTCATCGACTTCTATTTGCCAATACCCACTCCTTAGATCCATCGACGAGAAATAACGCGCGTGCCGTAGTCGATCGAGTGAATCGTCGATACGTGGAAGTGGGTAGACGTCTTTTTTTGTCACCTGATTCAGCTTGCGGTAATCCACGCAGAAACGTAAGGTTCCGTCTTTTTTCTTCACTAAAACAACCGGCGAAGCCCAAGGGCTTTTCGACGGCTGGATAACGTCGTCTTCAAGCATCTGTCGCACCTGCTTTTCGATGGCTTCACGTTCTCGCGGAGCTACCCGGTACGAGTTTTGCCTGATGGGTCTGGTCATGTCATCCGTTATAATTCGATGTTTCGTCAGCGGCGTTTGACGGACCCTGGAAATCGAAGAGAAACAATCTTCAAACTTGTTAATAAGCTGCATGATACTTTGCTTCTGCGCCGGCAGCAAACTTGGGCCAATATAAACAGATAGAGGTGCAAGGGTCAGATCAGTTGAATTATCTTTTTCAAGAGTTAGGCAGTCTGTCATCTCGGCGAGCTCTTCCACGTACGCGACTGCCATTCCCCTCGTTAGATGTCGGCGTTCAGAGCTGAAGTTCGTAACAAGGACGTGCGTGTGTCCGCATTTTATGCTTACGACGCCTCTTGCGATAGATAAACCATGGCTGAGTAGCAGTGTTGGAATTTGCTCGGCGATGTTTTCAGCATCGCTCGACGTGTCACATGTCACAGCCACGAGTGCACTCGACCGCGGTAGGATGGTCACGTCGTCTTCGAAGACACGCAAAGGCTAACATCGCTGGTATGTACAGGGCACATGCGAAGCTTGATCTGGGGCCGTCCAAAACGTAACCGATCTCTCGGGAATGTTGATAATGGCACCGTATTCACGCAAGAAGTCCATGCCCAAGATCAGGTCTTTGCAGCACTCCGGTAAAATTACGAAAGTAGCAACTAAATCTGAACTGCCGATATTAAATCGAGCTGTACATTTGCCTGTCGGAGTCACCAATTGACCCCTGCAGTTCTAATGTTTGGGCCCGTCCATATTGTTCTTACTTTCTTTAGGCAGTCGGCGAGTTTACGGCTGATAATAGAGAAGTCCGCACCAGTATCTACCAGTGCTGTTATTGGGCGTCCGTCTATACAAATGTCTAGATTGGCGCTTACGATTTTCGTTGATGTCAGTGACGTCGTATCGTCCTTGGTATCGTGCGTCGTACGATCCGTGGTATCATTCGTCGTATCACGTCGTAGAGAAGATGTTGGGGGTGTGATAGCATCTCGACTTCCCCCCAAAGGTCGCAGCTGTTAGTTTCCCCGACGAGGGCTAGGAGATCTGCCCCGGACCACCTCGGAGTAACTGCGCTGCGTCGGCGAGTTCGGTGCAGGTGAAGGAGAGCGGGGTCGACGATACGGCACTTCGGGTTGCTGTGCTTGCGGGCTTGCACTGCTGTCACGGCGGTTATCGAAATAGGCACGAGGGGAGGTTTGTAGAACGTTATGATGTCTACGGTCACGGTACGGGCAATTGCGGAAAATATGGCCAGCTTCTCCGCAATGAAAGCAAAGTGGTCGACGGTCGACGGTGCGCCACAAGTCCGCCTTACGAATGAATGGTCGACTGGTGGGCATACCTTGCGACCAAGATGCAGATGTCGGCGGAGTGTACATTGGCGCCGTTTGCATAGGCACGTTGGACTGTGGATACGGCTGCGGCGGATTGGGAGCTTGGGCCCACGGCTCGTTGTAAGGCCCTTGGCCCACGTCACGATAAGCCAGTGGTGACGAGTTGTAGGACACTGGAGTGTGTCGACGGACAGCTGATGCGTAGCTCACAGACCGCTGGTCTGAGGGCGATTCGGGCAACGAAAATGCCTGGCGGAGTTCTTGCCGCACAACTTTTCCAATGCAAGTCATGGTATTTTCTTGCGGAGTCACAAGGAGGTTTCGGATCTCCTCCCAAACGACCTCACGAATCAGTTCGCGCAGAGAACACTCACTACCGGCACTCAAAGCAGAGAGACTGGGAGATGTTTTGATTGGTTGGTCATGGTATCGGCGCCGTTGCTGCAGTGGTCGCTCGATTGTTGTAGCCTCTTTGACAAATTCGGCTACGCTTGTTGGTGGGTTGCGTAGGAGACCGGCAAACAGCTCTTCCTTGACGCCTCTCATCAAATGTCGGAGTTTTTTACCTTCAAGCATCTCGGGGTTGGCCCGCTGAAATAGGCGGGTCATGTCTTCTGCAAACATGGCGACGCTCTCGTTTGGTTTCTGTATGCGTGCCTCGAAGAGCTGCAAAGCAGAATCACGGTGGTCGGTGTTTGCGAATGTCCCGAGAATTCGCTGCCGAAATTCCTCCCACGAAGACAGCGTTGACTCGCGGTTCTCGTACCACGTACGAGCGCTGTCTTCCAAAGCAAAGTAGACGAGCGATAGCCTTTGTCCAGTGGACCAGTGGTTGGCTTTGGCGACTCACTCATACTGGGCTAACCAGTCGTCGACGTCTTCATAAACCTCACCGTGGAAGGTCTCAGGAATTAGAGGCTGATCAACAGTAAGCTGTGAAGGCCCTCCGGCAGCCATTTCTCCCGGTACGTTGTGTTGCTGGAGAAGTTCGAGCAGGATCGCCTCGGGACTAAGGCCTCGCTGTCGGCGACTGTATCGGTGGACAGGAGTATCCACTGCAGAAACGGATTGTGGTGGTGGACTCGATGTGCTAGGGTGCGGAGGTGTCCCAAGCATCAGTTGGAGAAGTCCAGCACCTCCACCAATGTCGCTAGGTGAAAATAACAGAATACAGGACGACGGTGCGACCAGAAAAAACGAGGTCTGTATTAACAGAACAAAAGAGCAGCTGCTTCGACTTCTTCTTCCTCGGAGGAACCGTGGGTGCTGTCCACGCTCATCACTTCATCGTCCTCTGTCTTCTTGCCCGGCCTTTAGCCGTGACAATATTTATTTACTTTATTATCACTAAAATAAACGTAACAATGCTTCGCGCGGTGGCATAGGCAAACATTTTCGTTACGTTAAAAAACCCCAGGTGGTCGAAATTTCCGGAGCCCTCCACTACGGCGTCTCTCGTAATCATATGGTGGTTTTGGGACGTTAAACCCCATATATCAATCAATCATCAAACATTTTGGTTGTCTTTTCTTTTTCACTGTCTTTAACTTATTAACCATCTTATAGCTGTCGCCACCATCCCAGCTGGAACACGTAAACTACGCAAACGCTATCCCGCTAAACTATAAGACACTCTCTATAACGAACGTTTGCTGCACGGTAACGCCATTCCCTTAACCTACGCTATCACGCTAACGCTTAACTATAACTTTCTAGTATCAATCCGTGCAGCGAAGGGGAACGAGCGCATCAAGGCACGTTAGACACGAGCGCTATCTGGCAGTTACTTTCGAAAACGAAGGAAGGCGTGCGCGCCCACGCAGAACGATGCGCGTTTGTCTCGGAGGCGATAAGGTGTGGAACGCAAAGCGACGGGCAACTGCCACCACCGTAGCGTCTTATCAAAACGTTGGATACACTTGCCTTTTTGAGTCATCATCATCATCATCATCATCATCATCATCATCAGCCTGACTACGTCCACTGCAGGACAAAGGCCTCTCCCATGTTCCGCCAGTGAACCCGGTCCTGTGCTTGCTGCTGCCAATTTATACCCGCAAACTTCTTAATCTCATCTGCCCACCTAACCTTCTGTCTCCCCCTAACCCGCTTCCCTTCTCTGGGAATCCAGTCAGTTACCCTTAATGACCAGCGGTTATCCTGTCTACGCGCTACATGCCCTGCCCATGTCCATTTCTTCATCTTGATTTCAGCTATGATATCCTTAACCCCCGTTTGTTCCCTAATCCACTCTGCTCTCTTCTTGTCTCTTAAGGTTACACCTACCATTTTTCTTTCCATTGCTCGCTGCGTCGTCCTCAATTTAAGCTGAACCCTCTTTGTAAGTCTCCAGGTTTCTGCTCCGTAGCTAAGTACCGGCAAGATACAGCTGTTATATACCTTTCTCTTGAGGGATAGTGGCAATCTACCTGTCATAATTTGAGAGTGCTTGCCGAATGTGCTCCACCCCATTCTTATTCTTCTAGTTACTTCAATCTCGTGGTTCGGCTCTGCGGTTATTACCTTCCCTAAGTAGACATAGTCTTTTACAACTTCAAGTGCACTATCACCTACCTCGAAGCGCTGCTCCTTGCCGAGGTTGTTGTACATTACTTTCGTTTTCTGCAGATTAATTTTAAGGCCCACCTTTCTGCTCTCCTTGTCTAACTCCGTAATCATGAGTTGCAATTCGTCCCCCGAGTTACTCAGTTTTGAGTATCGCGTTGCATTGTCAGTGCAGCGTGATAAACGCTACGGAGTCCTTAGAATTGCTTTTGTGTGCCTTCTTTTGTATAAAGACACACATACAAAATATTGTCGCGTTGTTATGGTGCTTCAGATATGCGCAATAGTTGCTGTTTAATTGACAACCGCACAAGTATGAACGCTGAAACTTGATCACTATTAGTGGGTGCTGCGGATGGGGTTAGTCATTAGCAATATCGCTTGGTGCCGTATTGTGTATCGTTACAGTGGACAAACAGGTAAATGTACAGACAGACAGAACGACAGACGGATAGACAGATCAAGATTTTTGCGTCAAGGTACCCCAAGAAAGATTATCGTGTTTAAAAGATGTTATGTGCAGAAAGCTCTCGATGGGTGGCGGGGCAGGATGCAACACGTTGAGTGAGAAGGGGATGGCTTTCGAGTTCAAGTTACTTTATATGAATGTATAAGGGACTCCGTGAATTTTATGAACGTGCAGGCTGAAGTCTCGTAAGTTGCTCATATGTATGCGTCATGTGTATAGAATGTTCATGGCATATCGATAATCTGAAATCATTGCGGAGATGGCAATATCGTCACTAAGGCGTTCGTTTATTGTCACTCGTGCTCGATTGATTTGTGGATCAATTGATCGACTAGTTGATTGATTGATGTACATTGACACGCGTTGTTAGAACATCAATAATTTACGCTGAAAAAGGGATTGTCTAATTAACTCTAAAAATATGTCAAATTATGTCGTTTGCTTTTGGTCACCAAATAGCACTATTTTTAGGAACATCAACCACAAAAATAACAACAAAAGTAATTTAGGTAGATTCATAGAACACTTGCTATTGGTTATTTTTGTAGATATCATAATTTGCGAGACGCTCGTAATATTTATTTTTCCTCGCTTAGTTTCGTACCTGAAAATATACGATGAGGTGACATTTTCGCTACACGAGACTTCACTAAGGTTTATAGGTTTTTTTGAAAGTATGTACACGAAAACTTAGTATCGGGAATGCTTGCAAGAAATTATCAACGATAACGAAAGACAGTTGGTCAGAATTTTTTTCCTTCTACGAGAAACAACTTGAAACTTTCTGTGTGTGTCCTTTTTTCAAGACGTTAAGCGGTCAGTGCTCCAAAGCGTTGTACTCGCTTATTTTCAGCATTGATGTACTTTAGATGACTGAGTATATATGCATATGTATCATTCTTTTAATGTCGTCACACAGCTCGTTCGAGAGAAGCGGTTCCAGAAGTTCGACTACGGCAGCTCCAAAAACATGGCCATTTACGGGCAGGTGAGTCTAAAGGATATACCGTCGTAAATGGCGTATTATACACTTCCTACGAGCAAGCCTCTGTTGTTGTGCCAAGCTACGACAACGCGGCATACAAAAAAGCGCCCTCTTTGTCACTGGTCAGTCGGTGCTACAGTGATGAGTTAGCCTCGAGCCGATGAGATTGTATCTGGAGGGTGGGGAGGGGGGGGGGAATGGGCAATGGTGGTGGCTTGCGTCTGTATGTATACAAAAACAAAACATAGCTAGACCCTCTGTCATGGGAATTTACATAACGCGAGGCTGGAACGTGTCTTTACAAGAACAGTTGATCGATAATTTATTCTCTATTGATACATACGAGAACATTGTACATTTGTCTTAGGCAGCGATAGCAACGTTTGACGTAGATGTGCCCACGCTCATTCCCAGTGCCACATCTTCGTTCCAGAAACTAACGACCATGATCGTAATTTAACCCTTATGGTAGCTGGAGTTGTTAGCGTATGAACACAGCGTATGGTGAATCCCACGCAAAGACAGTATTCAAAAGCCTCTAAACAAACACTAGTACTCGATAAGCACTTCTTCGAAGAGTCGTCAATTGATGAGGGAAACGGCGATGTGAGAGATCATCAGTAATGAGGGTAACCTGCGCCTGTGCTGATGCACATACGCTACCACACTGCGCTTCATTAACGCGAGAGGCATATATCATAGTTTGAGTCGTCAACGCGGTAAGGTATTGCGCTTCCCGCTCGCACATCTATCGCTGAACCAAAGCAATCGCTGCATGTCATTCGTACGTCAACGTCATTACCTTTCCGAAGCGCTTATTTGCAACAGTGCGGTTGCCGTCACGCCAGTCGAAGCAGCAGGCGACCGCCTTTCTAGTCGCCTAAATCAGAGAGAGAGGGGTAGGGGCTTTATGAGGGGGAATTCTTCACATGTACGCCCATTGGCGGCGGGGAAACACCGTTGGTGCATCTAGAAACTGCTCTGGCTATGACGGGTCACGCGCTAAGACGACGCGAAAGGCAAAATAAAACACCCACTGCGTTTAGAGCACACCATCAATGACACCGTGGCCTTGAGAAACTCTTCGATGCCAGCACGGCCACGTTCCTTCGCTGGCATCGAGGCACCCTTAGATCGAATCAGACCTTCAAGGTAAATTAAGGAGTGGCTAACGAAGAGTTGTGCTTTCTAAAGCGCTCTTATAGAATTGCTTATATACGGAGACTCTTTCTGGAAAAAAAAAATGGTGGCATCAATGAACGAAGACTCAACCACCTTCATAAAAAAATGGTGCATCATCCAAATAACCATCTTTCATTGACAAATGAGTTCTAGCGCAAGCGCAGAATATTTTTGCGAACTGCTGTTCTTTGCTCGTACGTCATATCGTTAGTCGCAGTAATGTTGTCGAATCGGTACGTCGTAGTAATGAACGGGTTGAACGCAGCAAACCATGACACGCACAAACACTGGAGTGCCAGTGTGTGTGTGTCTACAATTCCTATTTAACTGCCCTTTTTTGTCGCAATTAAGGGGCTGCATTAAAATTGTCATTAATTGTATATGAAGGAGCACAGAACAAATGACTGGACGTGTACGTACCGGCATTATTGCAACTTCCACCGTCGTGCGTTGTTTTGCGTGTATCGCCGATCCGTCTTCATGATGTCTTATTGGCCTCTCCTGGTTTGCGCAGAGAACCCCTCCCGTGTACAACGTATCGGGGGTCAAGCTACCCGTGGGCCTCTTCTGGAGCCTGAACGACTGGTTCGCCGATCCCACGGACGTCAGCATTCTCACCGAGAAACTGCCAAACATCGTACTCAACTACCAGGTACAGTCAAGAACAAAAGTTTGCGGAGCAACGAGGGTGCGTGCCAAACTGCCTGCGGTCGACGGCAGATTGCGTACCTCTCGCTGCGCCATCTGCCGTCGACCACAGTGCTTGGCCAGAAATGGCTCTTGTTGTTCACTCGACTTTCAGTTTTCTATACCGCCGGGTAGCGCATCGTTAGTTTGCAGTTTTAACGCGGAGCCTATCTCCAGTACGACCGTAGCATTTCTATTTTGATAGCATGCAGGGTCAACGCTATCACGGCGTGCCTCAAACGGCGTTCTGTTCGATAGGTATCATTTTGTGATAAAGATTGCGACTGATAACAGATGGGCTCATAAATTGCTCTCGAGGCAGAAGCAGGTAGATGCAGATACCAAAAGGGCCGTCGCGTTTAAAAAGTGAAGGGTGAAAATTATTTGTAACCCGTCAGAAAACTGACAGGCCATAGACTAGTGAAGGGATGCTTCTTGCGTCCTGCGGTGCTGTCGATCGCCGCATGACGTAGCGGAAGTGTCGCGAAGAGGCCTTTGGCCACACGCTCGCGTGGTCCGTGAACTTTTGTGGTCGGCTGTACATCCCTCACTTTTTCTTCCGACGCTTTAGCTCTGTGTGGGCGGAGACGTCCTCCGCACGGTATTTCTGCACCCTTCGAACAACAAAGTGCCCGTTACGGATTGCATTACGCATGCGCATCGTTTTGCGTTCCTGTAGATACCCTGGCTTCTAGACAGCGTGCTGATTAAATAGGCGTGGATGATGAAGCTCTCTCTCTCTCTCTCTCTCTCTCTCTCTCTATATATATATATATATATATATATATATATATATATATATATATATATATATATATATATATATATATTCTGATTAGTTACCTGGGACACCCTGTATATGAACACAATGAATATATCATGAATACCGGTACGACAATACACCTTTGAAAAACACTTTCGTCTTCAATATTAAGGGGGTGGTTTCGCTGTGGTGTATCCATACAGTCTGACGTAGGTAAAGTCACGTGGTAACAACAGCTCGTGACGCTCTTATCACACCATCTATCGCATGCTGCCATTTGCTCCGTGCAGGTTAACAACGATGAGCGGATTGCCGTCCAGCTACTCAGACAGCGATGTAGATCGCAGACCGAATGCAGAGTTTGCTAGCCTGCCATGACAACGTCTATTCTAGTAGGGCTGGATTGCGGACGCAGGGCGATGCAAATTTTTAGAATCGCACTACAACGTTTTGTACATGTTCTCCGGCTCCGGTGTGTGGAGCGTGTTAACACTGCCAAGCAAACGAAAAAAAAGATGCTTTTTTTTACTCAAAATTGTGTTTCTTTTAAGCCTACTCCTGACATGGAAGATGTACGAACTTTAGTTGAACCATGATCCCAAAGGACCATGGTTTAACTGTAGGCCTGTGTGCTCAGATTTGGGTGCACGTTAAAGAACACCAGGTGGTCGAAATTTCCGGAACCCTCCACTACGGCGTCTCTCATAATCATATGGTGGTTTTGGCACGTTAAACCGCACATATCAATGAACTTTAGTTAAACAACGAGTACAAATTTAATTGATTGATATGTGGGGTTTAACGTCCCAAAACCACCATATGATTATGAGAGACGCCGTAGTGGAGGGCACCGGAAATTTCGACCACCTGGGGTTCTTTAACGTGCACCCAAGTCTGAGCACACGGGCCTACAACATTTCCGCCTCCATCGGAAATGCAGCCGCCGCAGCCGGGATACGAACCCGCGACCTGCGGGTCAGCAGCCGAGTACCTTAGCCACTAGACCACCGCGGCGGCGCACGAGTACAAATTTAGTTATGCCACTTAATCTCTCTCTCTCTGTCATGCAGGTGCCAGACCCGCAGTTCACGCACCTCGATTTCATCGTGGGAATGCACGCAAAGGACATTGTCTACAGCGCCATGATGAAGCTCATGGAGCGGCACAAAAAGAAAGCCTACTTGCTCTAGTCTGATCGCAGCTTCGTGTTCCTATCTCGTGTAAAAAGAAATCACGTCATTTTTCTCTCGTAATCTACTCGACGGAATAAAGTCCCATTGTACGAAGCGCGACAACAAAGACGGACTGGTGAACGTGGCAGATCTGATTTGGAAGGACTCCCCCACTGAAGGAACCTTCATTGAGGACTCGTTATCATCAGTCTAATGACCAGAATCCCACAGCGGCTAAGTGTTTTCAGGGTCAGTATTTTAAGGTATTCATTTCCTCAAGCGCATCGTTGACTGTGGCTTGGACAATTGCACGATTGAGTATAGACGGACTGCAGTGCAGCGCCCAGCCAACCCGTA
This sequence comes from Rhipicephalus microplus, assembly GCF_043290135.1. Lineage (NCBI taxonomy): Eukaryota > Metazoa > Arthropoda > Arachnida > Ixodida > Ixodidae > Rhipicephalus > Rhipicephalus microplus. Next base: position 39,330,759 of record NC_134702.1, on the reverse strand, counting down.
TCGTCGGTTGACGTCCAAGATAGGCTCCGTCCACAACCGTAGCAATCCCGTGCAGAAAGAATTTGAAGATGTGCTACAATCAATCACGTCCGTTCATTTGCGTGACGTCAAGCACTGCGGAAGTTAGCGGAAGTTTGTTACGTAAGGACGCATTTGTGCTGCTGGTTTTTGGACAGATGAATTCAACGAAAATTTTTATCAGAGACTCTGACTTACGTATTCTGCTGCAATGATATTTTAGCTGCAAACTTAAGCTTCTATATTCTGATATACCTACAGTAGCACTAGGTATTTGCACTCAAATCGAAAACCAGCTGGTGACTCACGGATTTGAAGGGCAAACGCAATATGGCATTGTGGGAGAAATATATATTTATTCCTCAATTTTAAACGACTCTGTAGGTGTAGATACTGGTATTTTTTTTAACTTGAAATAAATATGTTATACACCACCATCTTGACTCCTATATTCTCATAAGGGACAATGACAACTTAGCACGACTGTTTTCTGGCTAATGTTACGCGCGAGGCAACTTACCAACTCGAATATTCCACTTCCCCAACGTTATTATGTTCCGCTTTCATGACACACAACAAATTTAGCAATCGCATGCAGACCTCGCGTTTCACTGCACCTCAAGCATTTAGTCCCGCACTTCGATGACTCGACGGAGGTCGGTGTGGAATAACTCGTAGCCAGTTCTCGGCCGCATTTCATGCTGGCAAGACCGAACCAAGCGGAGTGCTTTTGCCAGCGTTACCAGGAGTTACGTCTCTAGGCGTCGCCACATAAACGTCGACCGAGAGACCGTCTGATGGAATGTCCTTTTAGGCCGCTGTTGATTGGCTACCGGCGAGCAGCACCCCCCCCCCCCCCCGCGCTCTTGCCGGTTCCTGTTCCGTAATGTCATTTTAACGTGACGGAGCTTTCACAACTGCACACACAAATGAGAAGGATGGAATGTCCTGCAACGCAGTCGAACACAGCTTCCAAGAATCTACGTTCCACCACACGTATCTCGGAGGTCGTGCGTGAACTCTGATATTGTGATTGCGATAGCCGTTCAACTGGTTTCACGCAGCTGCCCACGCAGGTGCGTGGGCAGAATTTTTTTTTTCGATGAGAGGGAGGGGGACCACTTTGAAATGATGGGGGACCGAGAAGGCAGATGTGATTGAGTGTCATTCTGTGCTCTTTATGCCGTAGCACAAGAACTTTAACGGGGAAGAGGGTATAGTGGCACGGGTCTGGTGTGCCACGCCATGGCTACGCCAATGCACCCACTTGGTACGGATCCCCTGCACTTTTCTCACGAATCTGGGACACGCTTATATACAAGGACATATCAGTGTGAAGCATAATATCCCGTTACAGTACATTTAGTACACTATATACTTTCTTATTCTGGTAGTATGCTGTGCGGGTTCGGCACGTCAACGTGATCAAGAGTGCGATGGTGTCAAGGCTCACCACTTTTCTAGAGTTATAGAATGCGCTCCGTCTAAATGAACATGTCCACTAGACACACAGAGAATAGCTCCCCATATCAGCGCCAGATCGGCATCGCACATTGTTGACCTGGGACACTGTCACAGAACGAGCGCTAAAAATGGGCGCGCCGCCAAATTGTCGCGACGAAACGCCGGAGTGGCGCCGCGAGGTCAAAAGAAAAAGAAAACAAACATCTAAAGGCTCCCCGGGGCGCGCGCTCTCCCCTCGGAAGCGTGGCTTCGCCGACGAACCTCCTCACCCCACATCGGCGGCCGAGATAGCCCGCGAAAGTTCTAGAACGAAAGGGGCGTGGTCATACCGAGTTGAGTCATCGGCCGCGGAGGGCATTCCAACCGTCTCGCCCTCTTCCCAGCCTTCGCTGCGTATCGCGCCGACGAAATGACGAGAATCGTCTGGAATGTCGCGCGCAAGGTATTTAACCGAGCAGCCGAGATGAGAGACCAGGAGAAGACGGAGTTTAGCGCCTGAGTGCGTAGGAATCCCGCCGTGTAGTCGGCGAAGGTTTCCTCCGTAGGGACGAAGCAGGAGATGAAGAGGATTTCCACCTGAGGGGTGAAGGCTCGAGCTACAGGCAAGAGCGTGTGTCTACCGCTATCGAGCGAAGACGCGAGGCAACAGCTGCGTGTGTGAAGCCGACGTGTTTCCGGCGAAGAAGTTGAAGCTTGAAGAGTGGCCAATTGAAGACGCGAGGTTTCCTGGAAGAAAAACTTCAGGGGGCAGCGGAACGACAACAACGCTGGACTTTGAGTGAGTGATTCTCGGAAGAGTATCATTCAGACTTTTGTTCCAAGAACTTTGGACTGGATAGGTTTTCTATCTCTTTAGTCTTTAAGTGTCTTGGTGGTTCAATGCATGCGACTGCATTGTAGTGCGTATCGTTGTCTGTGTCCGTTGTTTTGAGTGTGGCTGATTGTACTGTGTAGTACGTTGTTTGATTGGTGACGTATTGTATGTAACTACTGTGGAGTGTGCATTCTTGTGTATTGTTTTTGATCTGCCATTTTTGAGAATATAATATTTGTTTTGTTTATCAACTCTCGGCTCTGACTTGTTCTTTGGGCCACAGCCGGCGACCGCTGGCGCGCCAAAAAGGACCACTTCTAAATTGTCCACGCTTTCGTGGTGCGGTTCGGGGGGCCAATACTTCGGCCCTTGGAATTAGCCCGGCGATCGCATCCCCAATTTACGGGACCGGTGTGACAGACACTGTGTAATGTCCGTCATTCAACAACAAATACTCCTGCTAATAGCTTTTACGCCTTATCAGTCAGTGTTCGAATGGAAAATATTCAAGGTATTGCGAAGTAAACATACTCACCCAGAGGTGTATTTTCATTAATCTCTTCTGCTCGTGGAGAGTAAAACCACCCTGCGAACATAGCATTTCAGATTGTTTTGACCTCTACTGTCGCACTGTGTTTGAGGATATACGTATTTGGCCAATGCAACAACTTGTGCTAATATTGCCGATGAGCTTGCGTATGTTGTCTGAAATAGTTCATCAAGGTCTCGAGCGCTTTGCTGTCGAAGCTTCTGGGGCCAAAGCTAAGGCAAATAACATCATCAGTCACTTTTAGGCCACCGAGTAGTGGTACCTCCATCAGCAGCAGCGACGACGGCATAATGAATGCGGAAGTCACTGAAAGCCTGCGCGCTAATTGGTTCGCTTGACAAGCACCGGAAAGACTATCTGAAACGAAGACGCTTTAATACAGTGCCAACTGCCAGTGATTGGTTCACTATATGTATACTTATAGATTATCGTTCAGTTTTGGCAGGATGAGCATGGGTGTTCCATAGATTCCCGTGCCTATAAAGACTGAGCGACTACTTATTGTTGGACGCCATGGCATCAAGTTTATAATATGGCTTAGTCTATACAGTAAGTATTATTTTGAAACACTATAAAACCACAACATCCTGCGCCTTTGGACAGAACTACCGTCAAGTTTTCCGTATACACAGCCGAACAACCCGGCGTCCGTACGAGCTGTCCATTTTTAGCATTAGTCTAGTGGAAAAAACAATCGTCACTTGGTGGACACTTCGACCACCCTGCCACCCATCTTCTTGGGCTTTAGTTCGGGCGACGGAACGCGGTCTATAGACAGCTCCTCGTCGGTGCTAAGTCCGGAGTCGCAGTGAACCGCGGTCAACTGGTGGTGGACGAGTGACCGCGCCGGAAACGCCAGGGCCCTGGTCGGGTCCACCAAGGGTGGTAGCCGCAGCTGGGCCCGCCTGCGGTCCGTCTCGACGGTCCCTCGCGCTCCCGCCTGGTCCGATTTCATTTTGCTGCTGCTTGTCGAGAATGATGACGAAGCGACGGTGACCGGTAGGCATTTGGCCGACGCTGCCCGCGCGCCGGTGTGATGTCTGCGCGGTGTGACGCTCCTGGAAGTCGTCTCGCTCGACAGCGACGACTGCGCGACAACGTCGTCGTCGTCATCGTCATTAGCGGGCCGGTCACGTACGATTACGGGCAGCCTGCGAGGGTTCAAATGCTTCGTGAATGAAAGCCTTATAGCCCTAAAGACGTTGAGTATTGCACTCGTTGACTGAAACTGGAACACATGAGCATTATAAAGCGTCAACTATTTCAAACGCTTTCGGGTAGATGCCGACGTCGAATAGAACCAATTTTATTTGAACTTGAGTGCACCTTAAAATGTGGTTTGAAGAATTAAATCAACCCATAAGCAGGCCAGTAGATTGTGCTGTGCGTCATATCGGTGTGACAACCTGAGCCAAACGGTTTTTAACGAGTTCACGTCAACATAGATAATTTGTTACATACAAGATAGTAATAGGAAATATTAAACTAGGCAAAGAAAACATTAGAGAGCTAGTTACTGCGCTATATTCAAGCAAAAACCCCGAGTATCTCATGTGTCGAAAAATTCTGCATCCATGCAGTGAAGCTTCCAACATGATCTTTACCAAAATTGACGTTACCTGATTACTACGTCATCACGAAATAAAGTCTTCAATTGCGTGATGTAGTGTTGTCATCAAATCGTCGCATAGCCAAAGGTGAGCCGATCAAGGTGGAGTGTAAAACTGGATGAACTACAGAAAGCGTCACAACAATGAGTTTTAGCGTCGAAAAGCTAATAAACCGTTCAACTCGCACATTAAGGATGACATAGCACCTTTGACAAACACAAATGCGCACATAAAAACGCCAGGCAGCATATCTGAGACACTTTACTCTTGTTAGTAATACTCCTTTAATGACAGATAGCTTAAAAGACACCAACACCAACAGTTTGTCGAGCACCCACTTCACAATCAGCAGTGGGCCCTCTCTGGAAAACAATATTCTGCTTTATGCTGACGGTCTGCCACAGAGAATCGGTGGTTACCGGGTGCTCCGTTGCCGACCTGAAGGTCATGGGTTCGATCCCAAGAGCAGTGGAAGCATTTAGACAGAAATAAAATGGCGAGAGAGAGAAACAAAATGACTTTCTCTGATTATCTGGCAGACGACTGTGGCATGGTCATCGCGATGCGGCCACACTTTACCTCGGCGTGACGTCGGGCCGTGTACTATGCAATGTCAGTGCACGTCATAGAACACTAGATGTCCCAAATTTCCGAAGCCCTCCACTATACAGCGTCCTTCGTGAACATATAACCGTTTTGGGACGCAAAGCCTCAGATATTTTCCTTTCCTGCCAGCAAGCGAGCTTGTGTAGGCGCTGTTCGACCATGGGGCACGAAAACATCTGGTATTCCCACACCAGAAAGTATGGACCTGGCTCCTGGTACTGCCGGGTCTGTGCCAACCACCACGGGCTCATTCGCAAGTACGGCCTGAACACCTGTCGCCGTTGCTTCAGACAGTACGCAGCTGACATTGGGTTTAAAAAGCTGGACTAAACTCTGGAGGTGGCAATCGTGGGGTGCTAAAAAATATATATAATTATAACTTCACGCTGTTGCCGCTAGCGCATGTGCGTCAACTCGTGTCCTCACCTGTGACTGCTCTTGCGTGCCGAAGTGGACGCAGCCTTCCCAGATGCTCCGGCAGGGAGGCTTCTTTGGGACGGAGCTCGCGTCAGCTCACAGGGTTCGACCAGCGACGACGATGACGTCATCGAAGCAGCCAGAGGTCCTGCAGGACCGGACATCCGCCTCGTTCCGCCCCGCCCTCGCGTGAACATCTCCAACTCGGCCAGCGTTCGACATTTCCACTCGAGCTCCCTCTGCAGATTGGCGATGATGGAGTTCTTCTCGGACAGCTCCGCCTGGTGCTGCCACTCCTGTAAAGGTGGCACAGACGGCGGACATTGCCCTTTTTCAAAGTAAAAGGTTACAAGTGACAAATTGTGGTACGAATGTATTAAGCTTGTATGTGCCTATACCGTTTAAAAGGGTCCCGCAACACTTTTTGAGCGAGGTAAGAAAATGCTGCCGAGAGGCAGTCGAAGCTCCCGAGGACACGCAGGCCAAATAATATAGCGTGGCACGCGGTACAGAATTTATGGGGACGCTCGGTGGATTTCGCGGCTGACGGCTGTCCCGTACGCGATGTCCTCTTTTCGATGACCGCTGGCCGATCGGGGCCCCGTCCACGAAATTCTATAACCGTCTCCCAATCTGTTACTGTTCTCTCAAACTTTTCTTCTCTCTCTATGTCTTCTAATCCCTCCTTATCATTTCCCTTGTGAGTTACTGCTAACGTGTCGCACTCGGATGCAGACACTTGCGCGACTTCCTTTTTTTTTCACTTTTCCTATTTAAAAATGACTACCTTGCCCACCCCCCTCCCCCACAGATTTTGCGATTAATTCTTAAAGTCAGCTAGAAAGCGCTGCGTCTTCTCCAATAACGAATCGTTTAAGAAGAAACTCGCTCGCTGTTCTTGTTGCTATTTAATAAAATTAAATTCCTAGGTTTGCCATACGGCAATGAAAAATCTCGTAAAGGAGAACTATGGAATATTTCTCAACGATTTGGCTTCATTAAGGCACACCTGAATCTATCAAATGTCCTGTGGCCTTCACTGTCTTGTGCATCCGTCTTCAAACATGAACCTTAACCGACTCGGTCAGTCTCGAAATCTCTCACACCCAAATTTAGGTGCACGACTGAGTGGAAACCAATATTAAAAAAAAAACTTGCGTCCACTTTTCTTTCGCTCCCCACAGTGAATCTTTTCAGACTGTACTGTGTCACATTGCGCCACAATATCTACATGAACTATAAGTAAATCATGTACAATCGCCAATTGCAGTACACACCTGCACCTGAAGCCGCTGGTTGAGTGACACGAGCGCATTGTTGGCCTGTTCCAGCTGAGAACTGAGGAATCGACAGTGGCAGCACCACTTGTCCAAGTCTTCTTCGAGCTGGGCAATCTTCTCCTGGTATGAGGCTGCACGTTGGCAATCTGCGGTTACGCTCAGCCAAATAATATCATAACGCAAAACCTCTAGGAAAGCCATGTTATATTTTTCTAAATGCATAAGTTGAGTGTATTAAGTTTAGTTGAGTGTATATAAAATTTTAGAACCAAACTATCCTATGGCTAAGGGTGTACTCGTTGTCTGCCAACTATGTAAAGGGGATGAAGTTATATTCAGTTGAATTCAATTCATTGCCAGCTTATCAGAGTTCAGGACCATGAACATATCAACAGTAAGACTTCGTGAGCCACTGGTACCAGTTCTTCATTAGCGACATTCATAAACTACCACCACTTGTACTAGTACTTCTACTTTTAGTAGAAGTAGTAGTATATAGCTATTTTTTGCTTTTCCCGCGAAGTCCCATGAGGTGGGACCTTCTGTCCAGGTCCCTGTTTGCTACTGCTATACGGCTGCCCATGACAATCAGTCTCGCTGTAGTTTTATCTGTAATAAACTCCACGGATGTAAAACAAACAAAGAACGACGCATAGCCGCAAAGTATTTTAAAGACGATAGTTTTCTTGGGGACCTTCGACGGAAAAAATTTGGTCTGTCTGCCTGCCTGTCTGTCAAGGTGGACGATTGGGCGAGTTGGTGATTCATGATCGACGTATGTAACTGCGCGGTAGTAAACACGGACGACAAGAAGATACAAGGACAAGCGCATGCCTGTCTGTACATTTGTCTGTTTGTCCGCCCTTAACGATACCTCAAATGGCCGACCCCATACGCAGCACCCACCAACATTGCTCAAGGTTAAGCGTTCATGCTTGTGCGATCGTCTATTAAAAAAGCAATTATTGCGCATATTTGAGGCACCACAACAACACGTAAATATTTTGTATGTGTGTCTTTACTAAAAAAGGCATACATAAGAATTCTACGGACTGTAGCGTTTATCACGCTGCGCTGAAAATGCAATGCTTGCACGTAAAGGCAAGTGTTTCCAACGCTTTGCTAAGACGAGATGGTGGTAGCACATACCCGTCGCCTTGCGTTCTACACCTTATCGCATACGAGACGGGCACAAGCGCTGCGCGCTATGATTTCCAAGATAACTGCCAGATAGTGTTGATGTCTCACGTGTGACGTAACATGATGCGCTCATTCGCCTCTGCTGCACGCTTGAGGCACTCTAACGCAGCGCCTCCGGGTTACCATTCACCGATTTTCTCACGCAAAATATCAACTAAATGTTTTGTTCACTCTCTTCAGACGAAGACTTTCGTCTTTCGATGATATTTGCAGTGTAACATGCAGATTTGGGGCCACTTTTTCTCTCTAATCTGTTAAGTTTGACCTAAATAATGCCAAAGCTTACCTTCGTCCACTAGGGTCATCCCGTTGTTAAACAGGGCAAACTGCATTTCTAAGGAAAAGGAGGAAATAGATTTGAAGGGAAGAAGAAGAAAAGACCAGAGAAAAAGACAGTCAGTGACAAATTTCCAGAAGCAAACTATCCTAGGCATTTGTACGGATGATTCAGGCTCTGCTTGCTTTGTTTTGTTGCATTTTGCGGTATTCCAAAAGAAAAAGAGAAGCGTTCACTGGTACATTCACCTACGACGAGCTGATGGCGAAAGCAATCTTCCGCTTCTCAGTCGATTCTATTAATACAATCCACTTTCCCGAAAGCTTTCTGCATCTTACGTTGTTTTGTACCACTGCCTCCGAGATCGAAGACAACGCAGCTTCCAGTATCTCATGTTCTTTTGCACCACTGCCTGATTTGGGTGCACGTTAAAGAACCCCAGGTGGTCAAAATTTCCGGAGTCCTCCACTACGGCGTCTCTCATAATCACATGGTGGTTTTGGGACGTTAAACCCCACAAATCAATCATTTTGCACCACTGCCTCAGAGATTGGAGGCATAACAGCTGTTACTCTTGACTAGAGATTGGCGCTTGCGTTCTCATCTTTACAGCCCTTTCATTTTTCACGGAGTACAAGTTTTATCAAACGCGCACAGAAGATCAAGTTAACATAGACACATTAAGCATATGTGCACGTTTAAGGTGTATACGTTCCGCGGTATTTTCATCTGACGCCCTTTTCTGCAGTTTCTTACGATTCATTCGCTTCTTTCTTTTCGGCCAGAAAATGTCGTGCGTGACCTACTACGAACTCACCCAACCAGATGCTTCATTCGCGTGAAAGCCTTAGACGCATTGTCAAAGGCTAAAGGTGGCTGTCAGGAGCGTCCACGTAAACACGACTGATGAAAAAAAAATCCAAACTTGTGACGTCTATAAATGACGTCATCACGCGATCAGAAGTGGCCCGATCTCAGAGCCACTGCAAAACCACGTGGTGTGCATAAAGCGTTTGGTTGCGTACCAATGCATCGACTGAGAAGAAAATAATAACATAAATTTCGTTTTCGAGTCGCTGAACATAAGGAACCGAGTTACCTGGTTGTTGAACTACTGCTGTCCACATTACGTGTTACCACAGACTTTCCTCTTTTGCGGCACCGAAAGTATACATGCCAGAAAACGGCGCACCTTTGACAGTCTTCTGCAACTTGGCGACCTCGGCGTGCAGGCCTCGGAGAGTGAGCTTATGCTGCGTCTGCAGGAACGCCAAGTCGCTGCGGGCCGAGCGCAGCTGCGCCTGCAGCCTCGCTGGGTCGTTCTCCACCACCGCTGGCAACCTGGAGGAGGCAGCGGCATCTTCCTCGTCGCCACCACCGTCACTGCTGCTCCAACAGCCCACGGACTTGAAAGTTGCATTGCTCCGGCCATCTTGGCTCGTGTCGCCGCCACACCCTCTGCTGCTCCGACGGACCACGGACTCGAAACTTGCGTTGCTCTGGCCATCTTGGCTCGTCACTACGCTCGGCGCGGCGCACATCCGTCAGCGTGCGCCCCCAGCTGCCACTCTCTCCCGTGCCGCGCCGCCGCTCCTGCTTCTTCAGTGACTCACACTCGTCAGCAGCGCTGTCTTCTTGTGCGGCCTTTATCGCCCATAGTCACCGTGTCTGCAAAATGGTCAGCGTAAAGAGAAGAGCGTAAACGAGAGAGAGAGGGAGAGACAGAAGGACAACATGTGATTTTGACATACTAAAACTGTAGTTGGGGCCAATCCAACCTCAGTGCCGCTCTCAAGTACCAAATACATCTAGATCTATATACACACTGCAGACAAAATCCAGACATGGAGACTCTATAGCTGCCCATATCTTATGCGAATGTATACACAATAACAAAGATGCAGCCTCAAACAGAGACAGGCCTCAAGTACTGAGAGTGTGCGCGTTGCTAAGCTTGAACCTGAAGCAACGACTCCGTGTGGTCCAGCGAGCCGAGGAAGCCGCCAGCCACGCCTGAGCGAAACCTTAAAGGGGTCCAGGCAAGTCTCACGGATTCGCAATACAAAGGTATTCGACCTCATCAAAACCAATACACGAACACAAAAATAATGAATGGATAATTGGTTTGTTGTTCTGCAATGACGCTCGATGAAATCTAAAATACCAGTTATAAATTCAGTTGTGACAGAGTTCAAAAGGCAGAAAAATTAATAATTGAGAAGAGTCTAAGAACTCTTACTTAGTAAAAGTTAAAAAAAGGGCTCATGGAGGTATAACGCGGTGAATCTGACTAATAAAGTAAATACGTGAGCTCATACAGGATAACGACAAAACTTAGAATGCAGTTTTTATGGTCTTCGTAGTAAATTTAAGTAGATTAAATCACAACTCAATTCGTAAACGGCCCCGCAACATTTTTGGAACATGGTCAGAAAATGCCGACGATCAGTTGTCGAAGCTCCTGCAAACATGAGAGCCGAACATTACAGCGCAGCACGCGGCATGAAACTTGCAATCCAGTTTCAAGTGCGGTGGTTTGGGCTAGCTGGTATGACATGGTGATAGTCATAGCGCAAGAACAGAACGACGACAAAGGGACAAGAAGGAGACGAGCGCTCGTCTCCTTGTTCCTTTTTCGTCATTCGGTTCTCGCACCATAATTATCGCCAGTTTCAAGATCAGCTTTAATTGACTTGATTTCAGGGGTTTAACGTCCCAAAACCACTATATGATTATTAGAGACGCCGTAGTGGAGGGCTCCGGAAATTTCGACCACCTGGGGTTCTTTAACGTGCACCCAAATCTGAGTACACGGGCCTACAACATTTCCGCCTCCATCGGAAATGCAGCCGCCACAGCCGGGATTTGATCCCGCGACCAGCGGGTCAGCAGCCGAGTACCTTAGCCACTAGACCACCGTGGCGGGGCAAGATCAGCTTTAAATTGCCTACTTTTCTCTCGACAAGTGATGCCATAAGCGCAATTAGGCTTGCGACCATTGGCTGACTTGAGCATCGTGAGCAGTATAGTTACCGCGGCCGCCCCGAGATGCCACAACGTGTTCGCGCTCTCACTCGCAATCACAGTGAAAAAAAAAATGCTCATGTATCGTCTGAACGTATCTTCTCGACCCCCTTGTCATCTAACGTCCTTCTCCCACCCCCTGCCTGCATATCGTTTAGCGCGCGCACTGGTAATACAGGAGAGAGAAATCCCTTAAAGCGTACGAAAAATCCCTGGAACTGCACTTGTGCATGACAGATTCTACGAAAGTCATGTGGTAGTCGATAAGTGAGGCAATAAAATCCGATGTGTAAATCATTCGGTAATTACTTGAAAAATTGCTGCAGGAGCACACTAATGCCATGAACAGCGAAGCCAGAAGTTGGGGCGTACAAAACTCCAGCCTCCACAAATTTGTAAATTATATAAGTACGCCCGCTTATATGCGTACAAACATACGTAGTGCATAACACGGTGGTCATGTGGTCATTGTGCTCGAGTGCTGACACGAATGTCCCGAGATCGAATCCCGGCCAGGGCAGCCGCATTTAGATGGAGGTGAAATGCTGCCCCCGTTCTTATTTAGGTGGACGTTAAAGAAATACACTGTATAAAAAGGTCGACAACTGGGCTAGCGTGCATGGTTTCGTTATGGTTGAACAACCTTAGGTGGTCGAAAATCGCGGGGACCTCGGCTACAGCGTCCGTCACAATCATATCAAGGCTTTGGAAGAGGCAAGCCTCGATAATTGTTACTAGACGTACGTGCACGAAGATATGTGAAAAAGGGGAAGTGAACTCCTTCTCATATCAATAATTTCTGGCTATGCCACTGCTCAGGTGTAGGTAGAATAGGGGGAGAAAATGGGGCAGTCTGATGCGTTCTACCGTAGCACTCGGCTATATTGCCACATTGAATATGCAGCGCGAAGAGGACAACGAAGAACACGCGCAGCGAGTGAAGAAGACGAGGTTCTCTCCCGAAAATGAACGTGCGCTCGAACACGCAAGTAGCTGGTCGTGCTTGCTCTGGGGTTTTGGCCTAAGTTTGTGTAGTGGCTGTGGTTTCTTTGTCTTTATTAGGTGTTCCTATAGTGCTTTTACAGCTAAGTAAGCGCTTTTAGCGCTAGAACGTTCACTTAGATGCAGTTTTCTTCACCTGGACCAGGGGCTTGCCCCTGGTCTGCTTCACTTCCGCCACAGGATATACCAGTGGATCAGTTTCTACGCAACGGCATTCCCGCAGTTCCTGTGGCCCTCGTCCCTAGCAACGACGGCTTCATTCGGATGAAGAATCCGAAAGTGATCCAGGCGGAGCTTAGAGCTGTGACGTCTCACTTTCACAGCATCACAGAGGTCCGCCAGTTCGGCAGAGGTGGTGTTCTATGTTTTTCATCTGATCAGCTCTGTATCCAAGACCTATTGAAGTGCTCGAGTTTCGCGACCAATCCGGTGAGCGCCTTTATTCCCCCGCATCTGGCATGTGTGAAAGGTATTGTTCGCGGTGTCGATGTTAACTTGACCCCGTCTGAGGTATTAGAGATGTTTGCCATGACTGGTGCTATTTCCGTTTATAGGTGTGCACGACTAGTAGAGAAGCAGAAGACGCCGACTGAGTCGGTAATTGTAACTTTTGCTGGAGTGAATTTCCCAAGCGAAATCAAGGCATGGCCACTAATATACAGAGTGGAACCGCTATCACCGCGACCACTCCAGTGTACGAAGTGCTGGCGATACGGTCACACTATTAAAGGATGCAGGTCAGAACTCAGATGCCGAGTGTGTGGTGACAACCACGAAACAAATTACTGCAAAGCTAAAGAAGAGAAATGTTGTCTCTGCAACGAACAACACTGTGCAGATAATCCTGATTGTTCTGCAAAGGCTCGAGAAATGCAAATTCTTGAAATTATAGGGCGTAGGCGCTGTTCTCGACGAGAAGCCCTAGCGGAAATACAGACTAGAACTCAGGGGTATGCCAGTGTTGCAGCACGACATCTCTCGGAAATAAATGGGCCGATTTCCCTGAATATAGCGGAGGCCATAGAAAAGGCTCTAGAAAAAGCCATGGAACGACTGACTTCTAACCTTTGCGATTCTCTATCTCAAGTTTTGGCTAACCAGATGACTCGCATATTTGGTACAGCGGGAGAGTCAGGCCTAGTATCCCAACATGTTGAGAGTTCACGACCAATAGCTGACGGTGAATCTGAAACTGCGCCATCGTCTTATCAGCCCGCAGGAGCCTCTGCAATAGGCGTTCACAGCCAAAATGAGGAATTTGAAACCGCACCATCGTATTCTCCGTCTACAGCACCCTCTGCAGTAAATATACAGAGTGTAAGTGAAGACAAAGCTGCATATACAATAGATTCCGATGACATGGATTTGGACCCTAGGTCCCTGAAGAGATCTAGATCCCCTGTGTCAAGGAAAACTAACTCACCGAAACAAACAAAGAACAAAAAGTATCTGAAAGAAAAGGAGAGCCTTTCAAAGAGGGATTTCTTGAAAGAAAGCATTCTAGAGAAAGCTATAGCGGAAGCAGCTCTTTCGAAACCATAGGGTCGCTTAAGATTCTCCATTGGAATTGCCGATCAATCCTTTCTGCATCTACGGATTTGATATACTTGACTTCTAAATTCGCTCCTGATATTATAGCATTACAAGAGACATGGCTATCTGTACATAATTTGTTCCATTTAAATAACTTCCAATCTTTTCGATTAGACCGTCCATCGAGAGGTGGGGGTCTAGCTCTCTTTATTAGTAATAGAATTAGTATGAAAGTCAAATGCTCATACAAACATATGTCGCCAGAATGCGAAATTTTGGCAGTAGACATTACACTGCCCAACTGCTCTCCTTTCACTTTAGTTAATATGTATTTTCCGGATGGAGTTCAAGACACACGAAGTTTGGATCTAGCTACAAAATCGTGGTGCAAAGACAAAGTTTTAGTTGGAGACTTTAATTCCCAACACACGAGTTGGGGTTTTAGAACTGATCTTAGTGGGAAACGCTTGTGGGAGTGGACAATGGACAATGACCTGACGTGCCTCAACGTCAGAACCCCCACATTCATTCGTAATCACTCCAGGTCGGCCTTAGATTTAAGTTTTGTCAGTTCAGCCATTAGTACTTCTTCTTGGAAAGCGCTGGACTGTGGCACCAACAGTGACCACTTACCGATAAGTTTTGAAATTTCTTGTCCGATAATTCCATCTTGTTCAAATGTAAGAGTATTTGTAAATTACACTAAATTTAGGAATGACCTGAAGTCAGCACTGGCTTTTCACTCGGAAGAGAGCGATGATAAAAAAGCACTGAAAATAAACGCAGTCATTAAACGATCCTACAAAAGAGCCGAATTTACTGTTGAATCCACAAAAAGAGTATATAGCCGTTGGTGGAATGATGAATGTACAAGAGAGCACCGAAGACGTCAGGCAGCTTGGAAGCAGCTCTTACATAATCAATCCCCACAAAACTGGGCCGATTATAAATTCATTGCTGCGGGCTTTAAAAGAACGGTAGCTCAGGCTAAACAAGATTATGACAGAAGACATTATGAATACATGTCGAAGCCTAAACATATGAAAGCACTGTTCCGATATATGAGAGCTCGGAAAATCTTGCCATCACCAGTTAATGTAGCTTTTGATAATCTGTCGGCACAAGAAATGACCACTACCTTAGAGGCTATCGGTAAAGGTCTGGAAAGCAGATTCACTTCAGTAGTGCCAAACAACTGGCACAAGTCTACGACAAAGTCTGACTTTGAAGAAGTGACACAGACTGAGGTATCCTACGTGATTAAACATTTACCCTGTGCATCTCCTGGCCCAGATGGCATCACAGTACCCATGATTAAAATTCTGTTCAATTTATCGCCTCGAGACGTCGCCAATGTTATTAACTACTCCTTAAAAAACTCATGGGTGCCGCAGGATTGGAGGATAGCAAAGGTGATTCCTATACTAAAAAAGCCGGGTGGAGGATTAACAGTCGATAATATCAGGCCAATCTCTTTAACATCTAACATGGTCAAACTAGTAGAGAGGGTCCTACATAGCCGAGTAAGTATCTGGATGGCAGACAATTTAGTAATAAAACCGAACCAAATCGGCTTTCGTAGTGATTTCTCAATTTGGTGTGCCCATGCTGATTTAGAGAGCCGAATACAGCTCGCGCGTAAAAGAAGGCAATACGCTGCTTTAGTAACGCTTGACATAGCCAAGGCGTATGACAGTGTGGAGCACTTCATATTGTTAAATACGCTAGAGAGATTGAACTTCCCACAATATTTTATTGAGTGGGTGGCAGAATTCTTAAAATCAAGAGAATTCTACTGCGTCAAGGATGGATGTTCCTCATCTAGATTTAAACAAACGCGCGGAGTTCCCCAAGGAGCAGTCTTATCTCCAGTATTATTTAATGCTTTAATGAGCACAATTCCAACAGATCAAGAAGTTACTGTCTACATTTATGCTGATGACATCGCACTCTTTGCTGCTGACTGTGGTATTTACTCATTACAACTTAAATTACAAAGATATATTAACATGTTGGAAATTTGGTTGCAGTCGATTTCGTTATCGTTAAATGTCAACAAAAGCGCGCTCATGGCGTTTCCGCTTGCAGAACCAATTTCAATTTCAATTCTATATAAACAGGAACCCATCCAGCAAGTAGACTCTATAAAATATTTGGGAATCATTTATAATGACAAACTTAACTGGAGTCCACACATAGAGTATATAACTACCAAAGCACAGCGGGCTTCAGGCTTACTACACAAGCTAAGTAACCGGAAATATGGGTTACGGAGGCACACCTTGATAACGTTGTACAAGATGTACATGCGCCCCATCATGGAATTCGGCTGCATATTATTCTCGGGTGGCCCTGCTTATAAAACGAAACCTCTAGTTGTCTTGGAGCGAGAAGCACTGCGAATGTGTCTGGGACTCCCTAGATTTGTGGCTATCAACGTACTGTACCAGGAAGCGCGCCTGCCTACACTGCTTTGTCGATTTCGAATTTTGACCGTACAAGCATTTTTAAAATTTTATAGCTTACCGGCAAGAAGATCTCAATATGCTTTTATCGCAAACCCAGACGCCTTCTTCCTTGCTCATTGGCCACGGTTTCACACACCTCAGATAATGTTTGTACAAAAAAATCTACAAAGTATAAATGTGAACATTAGAAATGTAATTGAGACTAATGACTCGAATTGTCATGTTATTATTGAGTATGATGATATATTCCCGCAAAACGCCAAATTACAATCCCTCAAATTTTTAAATAGCATATTATTAGATTACTTAGAGCATGCAAAAACTAAAAATATAATAGCCACAGATGCTTCCGTAAATAATCAAAAGGCAGGTGTAGGCATTGCCTCTGATTTGCTTGACTGGTCCTTTTCAGTGAGACTGCCTGATTTTACTCCAGTTTTTGAAGCGGAGCTCTTGGCGATTATTTTAGCTCTTCGAAAACTTCCATCAAATCAAAACAATGCAGTAATAATGACGGATTCTCTTTCAGTTTGTGCAGCTCTGACAGCTTCAGAGAACTCTCGAATTCTAAGCACATTCAAAACATTAGTACCGCCGCAGTTGAGACTCCTGAGATTACTATGGGTTCCGGGTCACTGTGGATTAAGATTAAATGAATTGGCCGATTCCTTAGCTCGAGCCGCACTTGATGGGCCAGTTTTGTCCATACTGCCAGATGTAGAATATATCACGGCTATAAGATATCGAAAATCGGCAATCTCCACTGATACGATAGAAAAAGTAATTACATGGACAGACTATAACCACCTCATGTTTCCATGGCAACCACACTGGAGTCAGTCCAGAAAGATCGAAGTCTTAATCACTAAATTTCGATGTCGTGTCCCCCCCCTAAACCTATATCTACACAGAGCTGGTCAGACAACATCACCCCTCTGCGCATTCTGCGGAGAAATGGAATCACTAGATCATTATTTTTTGTATTGTCGCCGCTACGAAATACTTAGAAAAAGGTTACTAGTTATGCCATTTCGGAAAATAGGTCTTACATTGACGGCGGAAACGGCGCTAAGCTTTGGCGCCTCAGCTTTGGGACATTGCCACAGGGATGCTTTCAATGCCGTTTGCGATTATATTCAGGCAACCAAGCGTATACCTTTGTGATCTTCAATCAAAAACAAAAAAAAAATTATTAATTACTCCCAAGGGCAGAGTGAAGTAAACGCAGCTAAGTGGTAAACATAACACCTCAAATCTCAAAATTGCTCAACTTGATTTTTTTTTTTCGTTTGCTCTTTTTATGTTGTTTTTATTTTTACATTAGTCTTATTATAATACCAATTCAATACACATAGTTAAAATGATTATAGATAAACTGCACTACACTTTCTTGGCCAATCCCCCTAAGTGGGTATGAGCCAACCTCCCAGGGAAACAAAACAAAACAAATCAGTTTGCCAGTATTCTAATACAATTAAAGTGAGTTTCCTGGATTCGACTGCTGCTGTTTCTGCATTGTGACACTGGTGGAGGCGCTGGGTACATGTTCGGGACGCCTGACAACAGCCCCGCATCTGGTCAAGAAAGACTTCCGCGCATCGACACCCCCGTTCACCGCAGCAGCCGGCGCCTGTTAGGCCTCAGCCCGGAGTTTGGTCCATTGCCGGAAAGCGTGACTGTGCCAGAAAGCATGACGGCGCCTGGAAGCACTGGCCCCAACATGTCCAGCCCCAGCACGACACAGGTGACTGTTTTGAACCCTCGACTTCCGGTTGATTTCCACGGAAACGCATATGAGGATGCACATGACTGGCTCGAGGAATTCGAGCACACAGCGAATGTTAACGGTTGGAACACCACACAGAAATTGGGCTACGTTTATTTTCCGCTTCAAGACGGAGCCCGAACGTGGTTCACGAATCGCGTGTGGTCGTCTTGGGACGAGTTCCGGCAGGAGTTTCTCGACACGTTCGCGAGCACTGAAAGACGAGAAATCGCACAGCGTCTCCTCGAATCACGGATTCAGAAACCAAATGAATCCGTTACGATGTTTGTTGAGGACATGGCGCGGCTATTTCGTCGAGCAGATCCTAATATGCCCGAAACCAAAAAGGTTAGCCACCTCATGCGGGGCATTAAGGAGCAGCTGTTCGCTGGTCTCGTACGAAACCCGCCTACAAGTGTGGATGAATTCTCCAAGGAGGCGACATCTATCGAACGCGCACTGCATCTACGTTATCGCCAGTATGACCGCCCAACCCACAGTGCACCGATCAGCGTGGCAGCCTCTACCACAGCAACAACACCCGACGAAGGTTCTTTGCGCCAACTAATACGAGAAATCGTACAAGAAGAGGTCAAGAAACTCGTCGTCAAACCGAATGACTGCGCGATCGCCTCAGTGACGGAAGTTGTACGCCAGGAGATCAGGCAAGCGCTCTCGCTTCCTGAGCCGAACACGAGCAGTCCCAGGGCAAGCTATGCAGACGTAGTCCGCCGACAGCCAGCGAACGTGCCGACACCACATCAGTACCACCAGCAACATCCGCCGACAGCGCCTTGGTACTACAGAGAAACTTCGATGCCGAGGCGGCCACCACTTCGCAAAACTGACATCTGGCGTACCCCTGATCATAGGCCCCTGTGCTTTCACTGTGGGGAAGCAGGCCACATCGTTCGGTATTGCCCGTATCGCGCCGCAGGGTACCAAGGATTTCCTTCTACGGTTCCTCGGCGCCATTTCAATGGAACATCTGACGTCGACACGAGTGTCATGACCCCGCGGGATGTTCCTCCTGGGTTTCGGTCACGCTCACCCTCTCCTGGGCGTTTTTCTCCATCCTCTAGACGGAGCACCACTGACATGCAAAGAGGGAGATCTCCTAGTCCACGCCGGGGAAACTAAAAGCAGCGACCTTAGGGGGGAAGGTTGCGAATCGTCGAAGTGCTGAAAATCCCCCATTACTGCCGAGCGAAGAGAGACACATTTTCAATGAATCGACGAAAGATGGGGTTGTTACTGCCGAAGTTGCAATTACGATTGACGGACATGACGTCATGGCATTGGTCGACACTGGCGCGGACTTCTCGATAATGAGTGAGAGTCTGGCAGACACGCTCAGGAAGGTTAGAATGGAATGGACAGGACCGCAGATTAGAGGAGCTGGAGGGCAGCTACTCACACCTACCGGAAAGTGCACCGCAAGAATGAAGATAGGGGATGCATCCTTCGTCGCAACTTTTGTTATCCTTTCTGAGTGTTGCAAGCAGGCAATCTTGGGGATGGATTTCTTGCGCGAATATGGTGCCATCATCAATATTCCGGACGGTGTACTGACCTTTTCAGCGGATCAAAGCGCGGCGCTACACCGAAAATCCCTACGAGTCATTGACGATGTGACCATACCTCCGTTATCGTGCCGCCTTGTTCCAGTCACGTGCAGCGAGCAGAATACTGGAGAAGGAATCGCTGAACAAGTATTGACGCTCCTACTCTCTCGCGGTGTTGCAATTGCCAGAAGCATCGTCAACGTTGTGTGCGGTGAAGCAGAGGTTCTGTTGACGAATTTTACCAACGAGCGACGACACATTACACAAGGCACTACAGTCGCCTACTTCGACGAGATCACCGAAATCCGCGAGTGCTGTGTAGTACAACAGGACGAGCCGCAAGCCACGTCAGCCTCACCACCTATTGACGTAAGCTCGGATTTGTCACCAGCGCAGAGACAGCGTCTAGTAGATCTTCTTCACCAGTTCAGAGACTGTTTTTCATCGACCTCGAGGGTCAGTCAAACGCCACTGACGAAGCATCGGATAATAACGGAGGAGACGGCAAGGCCAATACGACAGAACCCATACCGCGTAGCACCGAAAGAGCGTGAAGCAATCCAGGAACAAGTGAAGAAAATGCTCGATGATGACGTCATCCAGCCGTCAAGAAGTCCTTGGGCATCGCCGGTAGTGCTGGTTAAAAAGAAAGACGGAAGCTTGCGATTTTGTGTCGACTACCGCAAGCTGAACCGTGTGACAAAGAAAGACGTGTACCCATTACCGCGGATCGATGATTCACTCGACAGGCTGAGGTATGCACGCTACTTTTCGTCAATGGACCTCAAAAGTGGGTATTGGCAAATAGAGGTCGACGAGCGAGATAGAGAAAAAACGGCTTTTGTAACGCCTGACGGGCTTTATGAATTTAAAGTCTTGCCATTCGGATTGTGCTCAGCCCCCGCAACATTTCAGAGACTGATGGATACCGTTCTGTCAGGCCTTAAGTGGCAGACATGTCTGGTCTATCTGGACGACGTCATTGTTTTTTCAAAAACATTTGAGGAACACCTGAGCAGGCTGCTATCGGTATTTAGGGCAATAAGGTCTGCCGGCCTGACACTGAAACCCGAGAAGTGTCATTTTGGTTTCAAGGAGCTTAAATTTTTAGGCCATGTGGTGAGCCATGAAGGTGTTCGACCTGATCCCGATAAGATTGCGGCCGTCAGAAAATTTCCGGTACCAAAAGACAAGAAAGCAGTCAGGCGTTTCCTTGGCCTATGCGCATACTACCGAAGGTTTATTGCCAATTTTTCCAACATAGCCTCGCCGTTAACACGACTCACAAGAGAAGACGTTTCGTTCACATGGGGCGACGATCAACAGGTGGCATTTGACGATCTCCGACAACGCCTGCAGACTCCGCCTGTGCTTGCTCACTTTGATGAGGATGCTCCTACCATGGTCCATACAGATGCCAGCAACGTGGGTTTAGGCGCTGTACTCGTCCAGTGGCAAGACTCAGCCGAGCGTGTGATCGCATATGCTAGTAGGACGCTTTCCCGCGCCGAGTCCAACTACTCCACAACGGAAAAAGAGTGTCTTGCTGTCGTATGGGCGGTTATGAAGTTTCGTCCGTACCTCTATGGCCGTTCCTTCCACGTAGTCAGCGACCATCATTCCCTCTGCTGGCTGACCAACTTGAAAGACCCGTCTGGTCGGCTCGCACGGTGGAGCTTACGCCTCCAAGAGTTTGATATGACGGTCGTGTATAAGTCCGGACGGCAGCACGCCGACGCCGATTGCTTATCAAGGTCACCGATAAAGCGCGAAGAGGACACAGAAGATGACAGTATGGCGTTTGTAGGAGTCGTTGACACCACTACGATTTTGTGCAAGCAGAAAGAAGACAGTGAGTTGCTTCCTCTTATTGAATTTTTGAATGGCCGGACAACAACCGTCCCTAGAAGATTTGCAAGGAGCCTGCCGTCATTCTGCTTACGTAGTGGTGTTCTCTATAAGAAGAACTTTTCTCCCAGAGGAAGTACCCACCTACTTGTCGTTCCGACGTCACTTCGTGAGGAGATACTTTGTGCTTGCCACGATGAGCCAACGTCTGGTCATCTCGGATACACACGCACATTGGCCCGAATCCAACAGAAATACTACTGGCCAAGACTTCCAGCTATTGTGAAGCATTACGTGCGCACGTGCCTCGATTGCCAACGACGAAAATCGCCACCGTTAAAACCAGCTGGGCTATTACAACCAATTCAAGTGCCCACGGCACCTTTTGCCCAAATTGGAATGGATCTCCTTGGACCATATCCGACTTCCCATGCTGGCAACAAGTGGGTAATAGTCGCCACTGATTATCTTACGCGCTATGCCGAAACAAAGGCTTTGTCAAGTGGCACCGCCGTTGAAACCGCACGATTCTTCGTAGAAAATATCGTCCTGAGGCATGGTGCTCCAACAATCATAATAACGGATCGAGGTGCCGCTTTCACGGCCACGCTCCTGAAGACAGTGCTTGAGCTCAGTGGAACCGCCCATCGGAAAACCACTTCCTATCATCCACAAACCAACGGCTTAACAGAACGCCTCAACAAGACTATTGCCGACATGTTGAGTATGTACGTTGACGTGGATCACAAGAACTGGGACGACATTCTACCGTACATCACGTTCGCCTATAATACAGCGCAGCAAGAAACTACACGAAGAACGCCGTTCAGTCTCCTTCATGGCCGTGAAGTGACGACGATGCTTGACGCCATGTTACTGCACGACTGCAATGACATCGATTTGGACGCTGCATCTTTTACCCAACGAGCAGAAGAAGCGAGGCAGCTTGCGCGTGTCCGAATCACCCAGCAGCAAAATTATGACGCCCAACGTTATAATCTGCGACACCGACATGTCGTCTATCGGGCCGGCGACAAAGTTTGGGTATGGAGTCCTATCCGCCGCCGGGGACTGTCTGAAAAATTGCTGAAGAAGTATTTTGGCCCCTACACAGTTTTACAACGCCTGAGTGACGTTAATTACGTGGTCGTTCCTGACAACCCCTCGACAACTCGCCAGCAAAAACCAGAAATCGTGCATGTTGTGCGAATGAAGCCCTACTTTTCGGACTGACTTACACCATACATCTGCTACACCGTCTTTTGTAGAAGAGCATCGGGACGCTGCTCTCTGGAGGGGGGCAAATGCCACATTGAATATGCAGCGCGAAGAGGACAACGAAGAACACGCGCAGCGAGTGAAGAAGACGAGGTTCTCTCCCGATCAGTTTGCCAGTATTCTAATACAATTAAAGTGAGTTTCCTGGATTCGACTGCTGCTGTTTCTGCATTGTGACAATATATGGAGGGGGCCACATTGGATATCGTGTTTCAAACTGCGTCGTTCGCGCATGATGAACCACGGATACAAACATGAAGCGACATGGGTCGAAGCCCCTACGTGAAGACCGAGGCGTAGCGTGACCCTGTTTGTAGCGCATCCACGAAAAGAAAGAAAGAAAGAAAGAAAGAAAGAAAGAAAGAAAGAAAGAAAGAAAGAAAGAAAGAAAGAAAGAAAGAAAGAAAGAAAGAAAGAAAGAAAGAAAGAAACGGTATACGGTGCGACACGGGACAACACTGATCACGCCCGTGAGTTTCGGGCACGTTCGTGACCTGTCCCAAATGCAGATCATTTGAACGAATGCGTCGCGGCCATGGTTGAGGACAGCGATGAGCTCAGACCCCGCGGATCCGCTCCGGTTCCCTGACTGCCGACCTATAAGCGTATAGTATACGTAGCTGGCCCACACAGTCGCCCGGCTCACGATCGTACGCCTTTTGTCTGGCAGGCTCGCGTTTCGTAATAAAACTGCGCGTTTGCGAAAGTATCTCTGTATGTATACATGGATATACACCGCAGGGCTCTCGTCCCTGTTCATTGAGATTCAGGAAGTGTAGCTTCATTATAGCAAAAGTGGCGGAGTCGTTTGTACCAGCGTTTACACCCTCCCTCAGCGTTGTGACAAGAAAATTGGAGTGTTCCAGCGCAGCCTAACCATCTGTTTGTCGGTGTTTTGATGCTGCACGTGTACGAATATGCAAGCGCGTGAACAAAGTAACTGATTTTATACACAAATGAAATGAAGCGCGATATTATTGAAAACAATGTAATGGACTTTACCACACACGCAAGCATATGCATAATCTCAGAATTTAAACGCGTCTTACCTTCGAGATGTAAAGGTTTCTTGCTCAGGCAGCCAAGGAATGTATTTCAACGCAATATACACTGCGTACAATAGGGAGCTTAGAATACCGTTTGCAAGCGCTGCGGGCGTAGCGGGTGCCATATGACTTTTAGAATAGCGTTTGCCCTGTTGCAAACCGCAACGTACGATCGCAGCGACACCGTAGCCTTGAATCCAGTGTTTGCGGGCCACATGCGGGCCACGATCGCCGCACGATGTATATCGGATTTTCTGCGTGCGGGCCGCGAACGCGAACGCCGGCTCCCGTTACGGCGCATGCGCAGTGGCAGCTACCGCACCGCAAGGGCTCGCGGTGCACTGTTCTAAAACTCCCTAATAAGTGTGACGTAGACATAGTGTCTGGCAGTGTTTTGCCGGTAAATGATTCACCAAGCCACTGACCCCACAGCAGGTGAGACATGGGTGTCGTCACATCATAATGTGACGATACCCATGTCGCCCGGTGTGGCTGCATCATCGAACAACGCACACCCACAAGACATTTTTCTGCAGCACCTTCAATCGTACACGTGCACCGGATTCTAGAATCTCTAGAATCGGGCGCTCTCAGGAATCTCAAGAATGATGCTAGAATCTCTAGCTCATTTCGCTGAAAAAAAATTATGGATATCCGTCTTCCCTCCCTGGCCACACCTCGTCACCCTACAGGTCTTGCGCCGAACACACACACACACACACACACACACACACACACACACACACACACACACACACACACACACACACACACACACACACACACACACACACACCACACACACACACACACACACACACTGCACGCGCGCACGCGCGCGCGTGCAATGCAGAATACATTGGATTAGATACTAGACTGTAGGGTGCTCTGCTAAGTGGCTACTGTACATACGCATACGCACCACCTCTTCTTGTCCCCATCATCATCCTTCATCTCTCTTTCCTTCCTCCTTCCTTTATCCCCTGTGTAGAGTAGCAGGCTAGAGCGAACTAGCTCAGGCCGACCTCTCTGCCTTCCGATAAAATCTCACTTTTTCTCTCTGACACACACTAGAGCTTCACTTGCCTTCCTGCGTCCTATATAATAAAAATGTTACTTTTGTTGTGGCTGTTGTTGTTGGGCAAATACGACTCACCACCATCTGCGAGGAACTGGCCGTGAATCGGGCGGTTGTATATTATGTTATGAATGTTAACAATGGGATCATTTGCTGATGAAAAATTTCACATTGGAGTGTTTGTTTTCAGGCGAGGCATGAACTAGAGAAACCATTTACCCAATAGCTCTAATTGAAAAGCGCGTATGAGTATGCGTAAGTATGAAAAGATAACAGCAACCTGTTCATCTCGGTAGCCGATTGGTTTCACTATTGTAATTCCACATAAACTTGCGCCGATCGACTCGAAGTTCTATACATTTTAATTTTTCTTTCGTACACGTGCCGAATGAGTACTGTGCAAATTCTGTTAACAAATCTTCACCGACAAACTGCACGACGAAAGCAAAGAAAAGAACAAATGGAACGAACTTAACGATGTGTCAAAGCGTAATGGACAGTGTTTCCAGTTCATGTTTCGCTGTCCCTGCCCTTTCGTGTTCCTGTTGGCATTTTCCGGCGAGCGCAGTTCGTGACCCTCTATTCCTAAGGGCGGGGTCACTTACGTGGTTGCCTAGCTACGCGGCTATACTTACTTCCTGGGGGCGTGATCCCGTGTTCAGTGTGGGACAGGTGTAAAGCAAAACTGGTAGGAGAATGTGGAGAGAGTTATACACTGCCGAACAACGTGTCGGCACGAAAGCCTCTACCTTCGGCTTTTAATGACAGCATGCAGGAAGAGAAACCCAAGGTTTGTCGGCAGCACGTCCGGCCAAATGACATATTAAACAATCGCGCGCATGCCGACTAAAAGAAGTGAAGGTGGAATGGCGTTTCAGTTTCCCGTACATTTCCGTACATAGTCTTGTCCAGGATAAGAGAAGAAGAAAAAAATATCGGGAAAGGTAGGGAGGTTAACTAGACTAAGTCCAGTTTGCTACCCTACACGGGGAACAGGAGAATGAGAGAAAAATAGAGTGAGTAGGAGGTACACGTTGCACATAATACACACACAACACACACACAGTTCAGGTTTCACAGGTGGTCGCACAGTGACGTTGCCTTCAAAAAAAAAAAAAAAGCCTTTTAACAGCAGAGCAACTTAAGGGACTGCCCTGTTATCGTCTCGTGCCTCGCTTTGGTCTCACGCAGTGACATGTCTCGCATTGGCGACACACAGGTCTCCAATTTTGACACACATAAGTCGAGCAGGCAGCACGTTTTCGGGAAAAAAAAGGAGAAAGAAAACAGAGGAGACCATAGAACAACAACAACAAAAAAAAAAGAATATCTACAAGACAAATAAGAAAATCCAAATAAAAGAACAGAAAGAAATAAGACATCTTAACACGCAAAGAACACTAAATAGCAAGAGAGAGCAGGTTAACACAAGATAAACGCAATAGAAGTGCGAACGCATCAATGTTTTGCATTGATTCACCAGCAGGACTTTGACTTACATGCTATTTGCGGCGGAAAGCTTGGAACATAAAGACGGGTAAAGAAGAAAGACAGATGAGCGCTACCTTTCTTCCTTTGCTCTTCTTTACCTTTTAAGCTTTGCGCCACAAATGTGCATCGTTCAGCAAAGTTACGCACCAACTCACCCAAGAAAAAGTTCTGGCTTTGACTTATTTATTGTGCACAACGTTCGCCCACAAGAAGCCTAAACGCCTTTGAACTTTCACTTGTTTTACCGGAGTGCAGTCTAGCGATTCTTCGTCACGACGAAATGAGCTGGTAATTCAATGCTTCATTTTTATGACACAAACGCGAAGCTAAGGATTCGTTTTAGAGGACGCAGCGGTAAGCGGAAAGTGCGAGATGTTGAGGCTCGTTCGTAACCGCGACAAGCACGGGTCACGGGACCGAGTTATGCCCAAAGCGACTGGCCGCAAATGGTCGATTCGATCAAAAAGCGACTGCTCTGGCTCAAGTCGCTCGATTGTCCAGACACGCGACTGCAATCGCAAACCTTTGCTTAAGATGCCATGTTCTTCAGAATATGCTTGAGAAGCATATCACTAAGATTCGATATCGAACGTGGACCCACATATCGAAGAGGTTAACCCGACGATAAACGCCGCTACTTCAGCATTCCAAAACAAAAGTCACAGCTTTGCCGCAAAGGCGGAGAAATGAACGCAATAGCAACAAATTGGAAGGTCACGCGAAGAATGGCAAGCTTATCGAAATGTGCCCCGTGTTTCTCACGCACAAATGACGCACGAAACATACCCACAGGTACAGATTGAACGCGAATAAGCATCCTAATTGTTACTGTGCTCTGTCTGAAAAACGCGCCCTTTTTGCAAACGGAGATTGTGCAACGAGTGCAGCGACCTTTGTGCGCCCGGTAACTACAGCAGAATCGCTCCTGAAAGCCCAAGGCACACGATTGTTCTTATCGCTATATAAGAGAGCGCACGCGAGATCGTCCACCCTGTCCCCTCTCCGCGGGGCAAAGTACTCGTGGGAGATGAGAGCGCGCGCGCCCCCGCTGCGTGACGATCTGGCGACACGCGCTCATTTCACCATGTCGTTGGTAATGCTGAAAAGACGATACTTTCCCACTGAGATGCCCATCGCCAGCGGTAAGTAATAGATATAAATAGCTTGCCGTTCAAACAATGAAGGAGGTGTTCCTTCGTGGCTCAGAGGTAACGCCTCACACTCGATATTCAAAGGTTCGTCGGAAGCTCGATTCCGCGCGCCGGAGTCTTTTTCTGGATTATTTTTTCCTATACTTTTTATTTATATATAGATACATATAGGGTGAATAACGCCGACACCGGTGTCGAAATCCAGCCAAGAGTGACCATATAATTGCTATCACAATAAAAAGAAAGAGCTTGTTTTGGACGTCTTCTTGATCCAGAACGATAACGTCATCGCACGCAGTTTTTCACGTTATCTTGTTGAAACCGAAGAGGTTTTTTTCAAACCTCCTTGGGAGAAGCCGGTACTTCCAAGTAGTTGCTAATGGCGTTCGAGCTATCAGTGTAACCTAGCGTTCTCGATAAGAAAGAGGTGACCACCAAGCTTTCGAGAAAGAAAAGGCAAAAATGAACCGAAAAACTCCCGAATGAATAATTTCTGCTGTTTTATAGTAAAAGCGGGCCACGTTGGGCATGGAAACAGTGACGTCTAAGAGTCCGCTTTCACGCGGGTGATTTGAAGTGCGCTAACGCGATGCGGAGAATTAAAACAATTTTACTTCGAAATAAGCACCAACGTAGCACTACGAGGTTGCATGGAACCTCGTAGTGCTACAAAAACTCTTTGCATGCAACCTGGTTGGATGAATAGAAACCATTAATTAAATTGGCATTTGCCGCCCACGTATGTGGAGAACAGATAAACATTTTCTCTCACTTCATAAGGTGAGTGAGTGAGCAAACTTTATTTAACCAGCGGATTGAGGCGTGGGCCTAAGCCGCACCAGGGGCGGTGGAGAGACCCTCTCAGCCGCCTCCCGTGCCCGCTGGATGGCCCATATTTGATCTGTGCGATCTGAGCTGATCAGCGCGGCTCTCCACCGCGCCCCAAGCTGTTCTGGGGAGACTGCATTGGCGTCCTTTATCTGTGTGCATTCCCATAACATGTGCTCAAGGGAGGCGCGTCTCATGCTGCATAGTTTACACGAGTCATCTGGGTATAGTTCGGGGTAGATGCGATTTAGGAGCTTTGGATTGGGAAATGTTCTAGTTTGAAGTCGCCTCCAGTCAACCTCCTGAGATCTGTCTAATGTGGTGCTAGGTGGTGGAAATCTGCGCCTCGACTTTTGGTAGAATTGGATAATGTCGCAGAACTTGAACATTCTGTCCCTCTCCCACCACTCATCTCCTCCCAGTACCTCATGTGAAGCTCCATTGCGAGTGCGGTAAGTGAGACCTCGCGCTACGCGATGAGCCTCCTCGTGGAGGTTGGGAATGAGCGACGCACACGGGGTGTGGGCTGGGAACCATATAATATACTTTTCTTCGAATTCCTCGGATGATATGAGATTTGCCTTGCGGAGGAGTATGTTGGCTGCCTCGGGAGATATTCTTCCTCGTGCGTAGTTACGGATTGCTGACTGCGAGTCGCTGATGACATACCTACACTTTGGGGAAATTATGGCCTGTGCAATAGCCACCTCTTCATAAGGTGTCGTGGATAATTTAAGAGGGAAGGCGCATTAAACTTTGTTGGGTTTACCGTCCCAAAACCACCATATGATTACGAGAGACGCCGCAATGAAGGGCTCCGTAAATTTCGACCACCTGGGGTTCTTTAACGTGCACCCAAATATGAACACACGTGCCTACAGCATTTCCGCCTCCATCAAAAATGTAGCCACCACGGCCAGGATTTGATCCCACGACCTAGCTGCGGGTCAGCAGCCGAATGCCATGGCCACGAGACCACCATGGCGGGTGAGAGGAAAGGCGTGGATCAGAATGTTATAAAAAGTTAGAATAAGTTACAAAATGTTTACGATGTAGCGTATAAAACCTCGGTTGAATGAGAGAATATTACAAAAAAATATGCTTGTTGTGCATGGCACTGACGATTCACAACTACTTGTTCCCGCTTCCTTTTTTTTTTTTTTTGAACGCGGCCGCGTCCAGCAGCACTCGTCTCGGTCAGCTAAGTCCGAAATGGTTTGCGAAGAAAGCTCTCTGTCCATTACCAAGCTGAATCTTGCTCCATGCGATCCAGCCCTTGTAACACATCCATCTCCTCTACCTTTTGTCCCTTTTAACGACAGTACCCAAAACGAACAAGGGGCGTTGGGGGCCTCAGCAGCGACGCAACAACACCAACAAAAGAAGCATCCTTTGAAGCGGCTTGGTTGTCGGCATGTGCAGCAGGAGCGAAACGGCGTTGTGCAAACGGGGCTTCGGTTTTCCGGCTTCGTTGTTTAACGTCCGCAGAAATCGATCGCTCTGTCGCGCGGTTGCTGTGTGGCACGTGTAGTCGCAGCGTTTTCCCCTGCACGTGCGTGCGGCGTTACAGCTCTGCCGCGTGTCATGCAAATCCATCGAACGAGCTGGCGAGAAGGTACTGGCGCGCCGACTTGACGCGCCGAGCTTGGTTACGTGGCTAGAGCTAACGACGGGGACACTCCGGCTGAATTAAGCGCGCATGAGTGGACGACACGAGGATGACGCCCCCCAGCAACCGTCGGCAGCAGCAGCGGGATTACTCATCGAGAGTGTTTCTAGTGATTCATGAAGCCTGGCTGGACAGAAGGAAATCTCCTGACCCATGCTGCACGGCATAGCGTGACGTAAAAGGCATCAAGTTGCTTTAATTGAAGTCAGGCTTTTTTTTTCTATTTTTTAGCGGGAAGAAGAGGCTGAAAGGAGCGCATGGTGGTCCAGCTTTCTTTGTATATTAATTGATCTCAACTACTTAGTAAAATTTCTTTGAAGCATCGCTGTAGCCATCGCCTATGACATGCAATAAATTACTGATAAGTCTAACCGAGTGTCTTATGGCCTAACCTGTTATATTTAAAACGGATGTTGTGTTGCGAACTCGGCCAGAAAAGCCCCATGTGGGTGGCCGGCTATATGTTAATTCCTCAGACTGTTAACGAACTAAACTATTATTAAGCAAGGACAGTGCATACGATAAAACGGGGCTCTTAAAGGTGTGCTGAATCTACAACGCGTTGCGCACACATTTTCATTCTTCAAAGAGGCCACATGAAGCGGCGTATTAGGCGTTTAGAGCCACTTGAAACTCCTTAGTACGCCATAAAGAACACATTCCAGCACTTTGTAGTTTGCGTTAACCTGCTAGATCTTACAATACCTGTGCTCAGCACTAAGGGAAAGCAAACAAAAACAAAAGAAACAAAAAACAGGTGTATACATTGCAACGCGGATTACATGACAAAGGAGCAATCACATGCAGTGCCAGAAATCACTGATACATAAAACCTGTTAAATGGGCTGGGATGGTAGAACGTTTTGTAGGTAACGTGTGTGACGGAGCTAACGATGAATCCGTAATGGGAAAAGCGATGACAAAAAAATGATAACAGCCTAACCACGGAGTGAGTGATGATGAGTGGCACGAAGCATCTGTCCATCCGTCCGTCCGTCTATCCGTCCGTCCGTCTGCCTGCCAGCCTGCCAGCCTGCCAGCCTGCGAGCCTGCCTGCCAGCCTGCCAGTCTGCCTGCCTGCCTGCCTGCCTGTGGATATGCTGTGCTGGGTATACGCCGAGGTATGGATTGCCCTAGAGCATAAGGAGTTTCGCCTCTAAAAAACGAAAGCCAAACCAAAAACTGAGCAATAACACCATAATCAGTGAACGAAAATGAGGTAGAGATACAACATGTATGCTTGCACATATGTGTCTCCTGGCTGATCAACTCTCAACTGGAAACCCACATCTGTCTATGTTCCCTGTTTCTATGTGCTGTTGCTTTGTTTCCTTTTAATTGTCAATTGCGAACAGTGATTCATTGAATTCCAACTCTCTGTATTGTTGGAGCAGCTGCAGAACGACGAACATTCCTGCGCGTTTCGCTACGCTTGACACGCTTGTATGACACAATTGACACACTATACGTGCTACGATGGTGCGACAGTATATACTGATTGGGCCAGAACAATGCTATTTGCTCTCATTGTTCGGGTGGCCTCCCGTTATCTGAGATGCGGTTTCCTGTAACAGATAACTCAAACAACAAGGCATATTGACTTTGTTTTTTAAAGACAATAGTCTTTCTTGGGGACCTTCGACGCAAAAATTTTTGCCTGTCTGTCTGTCCATTTGTCTGTTTGTTCACTCTTTACGATACCGGGCTCTCTAAACGGCTCCAACGGATGTTTCAAACGGCCAACCTCATCCGCAGCGCCCACCAATGTTGCTCAAGATTCAGCGTTCCTACTTGGGCAGATGTTAATTAAAAAGAAATTATCGCGCATATCTGAGGCACTATAACAACACATATATATTCTCTATGTGCGTCTTTTACTAGAAAAGGCATACATAAATTATTCTAGGGACCGTAGCGTTTATCACGCGGCGTTGACCCCGCAACGCTTGCACGTAAAGGGAAGCGTTTCCAACGCTTTGCTAAGACGTAACGGTGGTGGCACCTACCCGTCGCCTTGCGTTCTACACCTTATCACCTCTGAGACGGGCGCGCATGCCCGCACGCCCGTCTCAGAGCCTCGCGTTTTGTTTTCTAACATAACTAACAGATAGCACTCATGTCTCGCGTGTGACGACTTGGAGGCAGGCAATCGACGCGATCGGACGCGTCTGCACCGAGCTCCGGAGTTTTCCGATGTTTCAGTAGGAAGACGTGCCATAGCTCAAGATTTCTTGTACGAATGGTTTCTGCAAATCATACCGGTCCCGAGGATACAACTTTCCGACAGATATTGGTCACAATTTTCAAGTAAGCTTTTCATCTTTTCACGCCACGCCGGCAAGATCCGCCACTGGACGCCTAAGCCTAGCGACGCTACACCGAACGCCGCTGTCGCGGCCGCTGGGACACTAGCCGACATGGAAATCGAGGTCGACGGCGTCGAAATCTCTCTCGAAGAATGGTCAGACGATTCCTGGACACCACCTCAAGGTTTCCGAGCCCAGGCGAAACGTCACCAGGCACTTAAGCAACAAGCCCAAATGAACGGCGCGCAAGTAAACAAAGCCCCCAAAACTCCACCAACCCCCCGGCCGCCGCCGGAACTGAAACGCCATCCCTTGCCAAGACTGCCGTCGCACACGTACCACATCGTGGGACGCCCCAAGACACCCATTGACCTCACGCGCACATCACCCGGAGACTTGCAGAGAGCACTGCTTAAAGCGGCATCTCTGTGTGACCTGGACCCAGCCAAGCGTGATCAACTACGCATACACCCAAGGAATAACACTTTCACCGTTAGTGTGGCAACCACCGACCGAGCAATCGCGTACCAACGCATCACATCAATCCTCCTCGGAGAAGACCGGCAGATTGAGCTACACATGTACGCCCCGCCACCAGACGACGCGATACGAGGCATTTCTTTCTACGCCCACACGTTCCCCACCGATGATGAGACGCTGAAGGACCTTCAAGACAGCAACCCTGACTACCAAATAGTAGGTGGCCGACGCATGGGAAAAACGAAGAATTTACTTATAACGCTGCTCGGGGACCACCTACCTAGATGGCTTCTACACCGTGGAGGTCTCATTCGAGTATACCCTTTCCATCCCAAAGTAGACGCATGCTTCAACTGCCGGAAGACCGGGCACCGCTCCGATGTGTGCCCTCAACCTAGGCGCCGACGCTGCCCGCGTTGCGGAGAAGACCACGAGCCACCGCCGCAAGGAACGCCACCAACATGCCAAGCACGCTGTATCGTCTGTCAAGGAGGACACATGACGAACAGCTCAAGATGCGAGTACCGCTTCGCCAAAAAGTCTGAACCACTTAACGCAGCACAAGCAGGAAAGACGCTACAAACCGAGTCACCAGCGACGCAGCAAACCTCAAATGACGATAGCCCGCCTGCCTTGGACGAGCGTAACTACCCCAGTTTCGGGACATCACAAACGCCGACGAAACGCGACAGCCGATCGAAGTCACGATCTCGCCAGGGTCAAGCAGCCTCCCACTCTAGGTCCAAATCAAGAACCCGATCATCAAGTCGCATCCCACATGCTGATATATCCAAAGCACCACCAAGCAACCCTAGTGTAGCATGGGCGCCAAGCGCAGCGTCTCCGCTGCCATCATCTCCCCCGCAGCCATCGAAACCGTGCGCCTCAACGCATGACCCGCTCGTCAAGGAACTTACGCAAACAATCAATGCGTTAAAATCCCAAATGGCGACGCAACAAGCTCAGATCGAAGTGCTCCTTGCGCAGAACCGCTCCCTAGAAAGTAAACTGGCAAAGGCCAGCCAGTCCGTGCATCATTCAACTCAACAGCCCCAACCACCCGCAGCAGCCAAACGCAAAGCAACGACTTCCACGGAAACGCTGCAATCCGAAGAGGACATGACGGCGCGAATTATTGAAATGGTCAACGCATCCGTTGCTGAAGCCCTCCGCACGACAGTCCAAACCACGGTCGTCAACGCCGTTCGTGCCGCCGTAACAGAAGCCTTCGCAACCGTAGACTCACGCCTAACGAACATAGAGACACGGTTCTCAAACATGGAAGCCACCGTAAACAACACCGTAGCCGGATTAGAAGCACTCAGAACTGCCACAGACACCAGTTTTGCAGTAATCAAGCAAAGCATGGCCAGAGCACCAGCTATCACACGCAACCGAGTGACCTCTCACTCTTCCACCCAGCACAGCGAACCCACGACGGCCTCAAGTAATGCTCCAGCTGCTGCATCATGGCCAGCACCCACTTGACTATATGGCAGTGGAACTGCAGGGGCTTTCGTAAAAAGAAAGCCCACCTGCAGCTACTCGTACAAGAAACACAACTGCCCAATTGCCAAACGCCTCCAGACGTCATCGCACTACAAGAAACAATGGCTTCTGTCTCACTCCCTGGTTACATCGCTTTCCAACAATTCACCGACTCGCACAACCAAGAAGCCCCAAGTACAGGCACGCTCGTCCACAAGAGCCTCACGGCGAAACAACACGACTTAGAATTCTCGGACATTCCACACACGGTCGTTGAAATTCTTCCGCGAAAACGCTCGCACCAATCAGTCTTCATCCTCAACGTATATTGCGCACCCCGGGCACGCGCCGACGACTTCAACCTGCTCTTCCAGAAAACCACATCGCTTTCTCGAGGCGCACAACTGCTTATACTGGGCGATTTCAACGCCAGGCACCCTGACTGGGGCTACCTGCAGGCGAACAAACGAGGCAAGAAGCTATGGCAACTCGGTCAGGACCTCCGGCTCACTCTACTAAATGACCTGCAGCAGTCACCAACCCGCATAGGAAACAGCGTGTGTAGGGACACGTCACCCGATCTCACATACTGCAAGAATATTGCGCAGGCCAGATGGGAGAACACCTGTCAACTCGCTGGTAGTGACCACTACATCATTGCCATCCAGGTACAGACGTCCGCTGGCAAGAGAGTACACAACGCCCTCGCTCAAATCACGGAGTGGCCAAAATTTAGAGACATCCGTGAAAGTGAAGCCCCAGAACGCATAACAAACCTCAAGGAATGGACAGCCTCCCTAAACGACCACGTGCGACGCACAACGCGCGAAAGTAAAGCAGCAGAGGAAACGCCTGCCACAGACTCTCGTCTTCTCCACATGTGGGACGCACACGCCAGCCTGCTGCGCAGATGGCAGAAGCAGCGCTACAATAAGAAATTGCGTCGCCGCATACAGGCCCTCTCTGAAGAAATTGAGCGACACAGTACCTACCTCGCCCGCCAACAATGGGGCCAGCTGTGCAGCGGACTCAACGGACAGCTAGGCAACAAGAAGACGTGGCACCTGTTACGCCACTTACTGGATCCCGACGACTCGAAAACAGCCGCACGGCACAGACTTAAGCGACTTGTCCACCAACACCCCGGATCAGACGAAGATCTACTAATTGAACTGGCGGACAAATACATCAACCAAGCCCATCAACCAGCGACACCGCTACCACCCTATGAAGGTAAACCAAATCCAACTCTTGATGCCGACATCACAGAAGCCGAAGTATATGCAGCCATTCTAAAGCTTCGCACAACTTCGGCACCAGGTCCAGACGGCGTCTCGAACAAAACAATCCGCAACCTAGACGCAAGGTCAGTAACTGCCCTTACTGAATATTTCAATGACTGCTGGCATGCCGGAAATATACCAGAAGAATGGAAGCACGCGAAAATAGTGTTTATACCAAAGCCCGGAAAAAAGGCAGACTTATCAAATCTTCGCCCCATCTCGTTAACTTCATGCCTTGGCAAACTATTTGAGCACGTGGTCTTGGCTCGGCTAGAAACACTTGCAGAAGAGCAAGACCTTTTCCCTCCAACCATGCTCGGTTTTCGCGCCCACTTATCTACTCAAGACGCCCTCGTACAAATCTACCACGATTTGTTGAAAGACCCCGTACGTGCGGGCACGCGAGCAATGCTAGGCATAGACCTACGCAAGGCGTTCGATAACGTAACACATGAAGCGATAGCCCAGCACTTGGCTTCAACAAACCCTGGGGAACGTATTTACAACTACGTGTGCTCTTTCCTCCAAGGCCGTACTGTGGAACTTTCCCTGATTGACAGCAACGCCACGAAGAGACTTGCCCTATCCAACAAAGGCACGCCACAGGGAGCTGTTCTTTCACCTTTCCTCTTCAACCTTGTAATGAGCCAACTCCCACAGTTACTAGACTGCATACCCAATATCCGACACACCCTATACGCGGACGACGTGACGGTATGGACCACTACTGGCTCCGACGGACAGATCGAGGAGGCACTGCAACGTGCTGTGGACACAGTGGCCGGATACGTCGCGTGTGCAGGTCTCGAATGCTCAGTGGAGAAATCTGAACTCCTCCTTCTTCGTCCTCCTGACTACCGTAAGGTTAAACACCCGCCACTACCAACCATCACTCTCAGATTGGCCGGATCCGAAATACCGATAGTGCAGCACATGCGGGTACTCGGCCTTCACGTACAAGCCGGCAGGGGCAATACCGTCGCACTAGAGAGGCTTGCGGTCACCGTCACTCAGACTGCCCGTCTGTTAGGAAGAATCTCCGCGCGGAAACACGGCATGAAAGAAAAGGAACTTCTCCAGCTGTTAAACGCCTTCGTAACCACAAGAATAACTTATGCCTTACCGTACCTACGACTCCTCCAGGCTGAAAAAGAAAAAGTAGACAGACTTATTCGCACAGTCCACAAGATCGCTTTGGGCCTCTCCCGCACCACATCGACCATGCACCTCCTCAGCCTTGGAATTCACAATACAATAGATGAACTTATCGAGGCTCACCGAACTGCACAAATTGAACGATTGCGTGGTAGTAAAACCGGAAGATGGATACTTCAACGTATCGGAATTCCCTCGTCACCAAGCGGACAAGACTTGATCTCGCTACCGCCTCTCCTCAGACAGCGCTTCATTGTGCAGCCGCTGCCGAAAAACATGCTGGCCGGCATTCATGACGGTAGACGATCAGCCCGCGCCAGAAACCTTCACAATACCTATGGTACGAACACAAAAGTGGCTCACGTCGACGCGGCAAGCTACCCAACCCCCAAACAAGCCTTTGCAATCAACGTCTCGTCGAAACGTACCCCAGTCGATATAGAGCCTACCACGAGGTGCGCCGGCTCCATACGCACACAAGACCCAACCGAGGCCGAAGAAGCTGCCATAGCACTCGCCGCAATGGCCGGTTTTGAAACAATTATCAGTGACTCCAAATCTGCTATCATCCGATTTGCCCGGGGCACTGTTTCCCCAACCACGGCGCGCATCCTCCGTCCTCTGCCCCGAGCGGCACGCAACGCCTCAGGCGACACTACTGCCAGCAGCACCGACGATGACGATCCTCGTTTAATCCAACTCATCTGGGTCCCAGCGCACGCAGGAAACCCGGGCAACGAAGCCGCCCACAGACAAGCTCGAGGACTCGTATGCCGAGCGGTGGGCCAGACTTCGGACCACGATATCGAAGCAACTGAAGCACTCATCACCTTTCACGACATCACACAGTACTACAAGCTATCAAGGCAAACCAGACCACCCCCGCACCCGGAACTAAACAAAGCTCAACAAATCACTTGGCGGCGGCTTCAAACGAACTCATTCCCTTCCCCGTACATATACAGGCACATATACCCTGCCTTATTCACATCTACGTGCACCCTTTGCAAGACCCAGACCGCAACCTTGGATCACATCATCTGGGGATGCAGCAAGGACCCTCCCCCACCAAACCTCCTAGGACAGTCACCTTCAAGTGAGGCCTGGGAGAGAATCCTCACGACCACAAGCCTGGACACCCAGCTCCGGGCCATCAAACGCGCTGACGAGGTGGCGACCAGGCATGGCCTGACAGCCCTCGCCACTTAGGAAACCGTCAGCTGCCTTAATAAAGTTGTTTACTACTACTACTCGCGTGTGACGTGACTTGGTGCGCTCGTTCACCTCCGCTGCACACTCGAGGCACTCTATCGCAGCGCCTCCAAAATACCATTCACCGGTTTCTTCCCCAGAACATCAAATAAACGTTTTGTTCATTCTCCCCAGACGCAATACTATCGTCTTTTTTTTTTTCAGCAGGTGAAGTCGCTTACAAACACGCGTTTAATGTGCAAAGAATGAAAGTACCAAGCGGGAGAGTATCAGTGAAAAAAAAAATGATGCAGCGCGATCTCGGACACTGGGTGTTTCTGTGTACTAAACACACATGAATCACAAAAAGTGAGGGTTAATGAGCTTTAACTATGTTATTCGTTATATACCAATACGAATAAAGAAAGAAGTGTCCAGGAAAAAAAACTACAAGTCGCAGCGCCATCTTACAGGATCGATTATTCATCTACGGATCAGCTCCAAAGGGTTGGATTCCAATATAGAGGTGAATGCAGTAATCTAAAAAACATATTAATGCACCTGCAATTAGTGAACTGTCATCACCAACTCAATGCATTCTTTCATCGAAAAAGCCGCGCCGCGGTGGTCTAGTGGCTAAGCTACTCGGCTGCTGACCCGCAGGCCGCGGGATCGAATTCTGACTGCGGCGGCTGCAGTTTCGATGGAGGTAAAAATACTGTAGGTCCATGTGCTCAGATTAGGGTGCACGTTAAGAACCCCTGGTGGTGGAAATTTCTGGAGCACCCCCCTACGGCGTCTCTCATAATCATATTTTGGTTTTGGAACGTTAAACCCCTCATAATCTATCTATCTATCTATCTATCTATCTATCTATCTATCTATCTATCTATCTATCTATCTATCTATCTATCTATCTATCTATCTATCTATCTATCTATTCCTTGAAAAAAAAAACTTAAGCCGTAGAAGTCATCGACTAAGTTGATGCACTCCATTGATCGAGGACGCAGTTTTGATTCCCGGTTTCTAAGGAAGGCAGTATCTGTAAAAACAGAATTCAAATAAAAACAAAACAACTTCTTGTTAAGAGTTAGGTGCACGGGAAAGAGCTCAACGCGGTAAAAATTAATTCATTAACTATTTGCCGCGCACATCGATATCATATCACAGTTTTTTGCATGTGTAACCAGAGAAAGTAGGATTATTAAAAGCAAAGAAACTTCGAAGAATAAAATAAATGCTGCGTCACGTACATCACATCAATTGCTAAGGTGGACTAGGTCTTCTTGCACGTCGGTGGACAAAACCGGAAGTCTTCAAGGGGCCGGCACACAGCTCTCTCATAGTACAGCACCTAGTGCTCTAAATCGTTAACTACTGTTTCTAAACAGGTCTTCTTGCGGATCAGGATTGCTCAGTGCTCTCCCATAGTTAGTACGAATTACTGGAAATCGTTAAATATTAATTCTAAACACTTTTGCTTCCATAGTAGTGTACCTAGTACCCAAAATCGTTAGCCACTTTTTCTTAGCACACTCTTGTGCTAAGAAAAAGCACAAGAGTGTGCAGGGACGGATTCATGCTGTCTCATAGTAGAGTAGCAAGTACACTAAATTGTTAACCACTTCATGAACACACTGCTGGGACAGCTTATTGGTCTACGATGGTAGAGTACAGCGTAATAGTCGAACATTTGTTTCTAAACACATTCATGCGGTGTTGCTTTTTTGACGGAGAATCACTGGGGGCGGCTTGAGGCCCTCCCATCGTAGAGTACGCAAAAACCTAAATCGTTTATTATTTGTTCTAATCTGAAGTTTGCATCGATAACGTAAGCTTTTATTTCGCGACATCTTATTGCTGTCCCACAGCAGAGTACATGGTAAGTCGTCGAACATTTGTTCTGAACACATAGCACTCAAAAGCACTCACAAGTATATTTAAACACGCTCCAAGTTCTAGACAACGAATTAGTCGATTTTAAGCTCGCGCAGGATGTTTCAGAGGTTGTCGCTATAATTGTATACATTAAGTTGGCAATGTTGAACCAACCTCGATGTGTAGATGATACCTCCCATATTGCTCGTCAGCGAGGCACTATAAGCACTGAAACGTGCAAAGATCTACAAAGCTGTGGTCGACTACACCACGTTTTCGATCCGAGACCTTTTGACACTGCACTCAATTTCAACCCCGAAGTGAACTGCGAACCAGCTGCGTCCAGTCGGGCCCGCGTTGAATGGAGACAGAGAACACGTCGACGTTGTGCAGTTGCGTACACCAAAAGCACACTATAGGAAGCAGAATAGCGCGCCGATGACTAGCAGCGTTCCTTGTTGGGGGTGGTCGATAGCGTACCAAAAATAGTCAATGACCGGACTTTGACGGACCCATGGCCTGCCTCCGGCGTCAACACTACACCATTCGATAGACCACGTACGCACGGGGAGCGAAATGAGCAGGCTCACCTTTTGTGCCCCTGTGGCCCGAAGAGTAGTGGCCGAGACCTGTGCCTCTGAAGGTCGGGTAATGGTCGCGTACGATGGCGTACCGATGTCGTGAATGCATCAGACGTGATGCCTCGTTAGAAAACGCGTCATTTCCAGCGCTGTGAAAATCTAAGGGGGCTAACGGTGAATAGTGCGGCGCGGGCGAAGCCGACGGGAGAAGCGTCGGGAGAAGAAGGCAAAGGAGGTGTTACAGCTCGCGCGGGCGAGAGAAGTGGCAGCGCCCGTTGTCTAGGAAACGATTGCCTTGTTTCACTCCATCGTCGCTAGGCGTACAAGTGGCGCCTCAATCGCGAGCGATGCGAAATTTCGCGTCAACCGGGGAAGGCTATGGAGCATAGAATACTTGACAAGGCACGTCGCCGTTGACCAGGTGTTAACACTGTCGTGTAATTATGACCTTATTCTCAAAACTGAGCAAGCAGAAATACTTGTACTGATTAATACGAGAGCAAATGAGCCGCACAATACATTCCCGTGGTTTTCGTTGCTAAACCGTATAGGCACTTGCATTCCAAGCGCAAACGAAGTCTTGAGAATGCACAAACTGTTGTGATAGCGTTAATATGCAAATTAGCGGGTACAATATCAGCGCTCACTGCATATTCATTAGAGGCAAGCTATATTAATTACGGCTCTGAGCACATTGGTTCACCACTACTATTTCTTTTTCCCCGTCGAATAGAAGGTATGCACTGACGTCACTGTGGCCTCGATGT
The DNA here is from genome assembly GCF_043290135.1 of Rhipicephalus microplus. NCBI lineage: Eukaryota > Metazoa > Arthropoda > Arachnida > Ixodida > Ixodidae > Rhipicephalus > Rhipicephalus microplus. Next base: position 39,289,645 of record NC_134702.1, on the reverse strand, counting down.
TATCATACAACCAGTAAAGTGAAAATCGTGCTGTGTTACTTTGATCTACTTATTTCTAAAAGATCGAGGCTGCGAAGTGAACGACAAAATAGCTCACTTTTGAGTCACGGGAATAATCGTTGTATATTCGAGCATTGAGTAGTGCAAGCTGCGAGGAAGGGCACACAAACACCATACTGATGCACCGAGCTCGGATGCAGGATAGCAACACGCACCCTGTAATACAGTTACACAGACAATCAACGTGTCCAAAGATGCTCGTTGTAGGAATGCGTCAAAGTCCCGCCTCATCAATAAACTGTCACGTATTATCGCAGTAATAACAAAAAAAAAGAAACGGGTAAAATGCAATTAATGCGCCAGTCTGAGCCTCGTGAAAGAGCCAGCACCAACGAAAGTTCGACAATACTTCGTTCTATTGGCTTCGAATATTCCGCAGCCCGCACCTACGTTGTCGTAGATGTAGGGTAGAAATAGGGTTGCGAGTCTTTAAGCATATATAAAATATCCACGGCACACATCACCGCAGCTTCGATCCAGTCCCGCGCCCATCAATTTCACTATGAAAAGACTGACGTGATAACGACTTCGGAGGTGCACACAAATAAGTAAAAACAACGCGGATATACAGTTCCGAGTTCACGTTGGTGCAATGTGCACGGTTAGAAGCGACACGTTGCAAGTTGTATGTATAAAGTAGAGTAAAAATTGTTGCACGTCTCGGTCATCCACTGCTCTATTTCTGTACGAGAGCTGCCGTTGACCACAAGAGTGACCTCTCCTTCGCCGAACGGTTCCCACTTGGCAGCGGTCTTCCTCCGTCCACGAGTGACGCCCAAACTCCATAAGCGCGAAAATGCACGCGACCGCGACGAGCGACGCTATGAGCGACGAAACAGGGCGTTCGCGCGACGTGTCGCGCGCTCGTTTTCGCGCGATCGCTCGGTTCTCCAGATTTGGAAACCGTCGCTCATCGCCCGGAAGTGCTGGGCTCAAGCAGCCAATAGCGAAAAACCGGAAAAGACGAAGACTACATAGGTGCACGTGACCCTGCCCGAGTCAAGTATGCGCAACAAGAAATAACGCAATGTTTATTACGCATGCGCATATAAAAATTGCTGCAAGGCAATAATAAACACTTTCCGTTCCATTACACAACAATATATCTTATTTTTAAATTGGAAACCGCTCGCTACGCGGTTTTCTTGGTGCGAGTAGACGGCCTCATGCCAGCAACAGTGGAATTCGCTCGCCGAAGCCGTCGCGTGAATGAGGTTTGCCTGCGCTAGCGTCTGATCGCGCGACGCCGATCTACGTCGCGTCGCTCGTCGCTGTCGCGTGCATTTTCGCGCTTATGGAGTTTGGGCTTGATAACGGTCAAGAAAAATATAATGAAGCAACCGAACTTCGCGTGTATCTCGTAAGCTCAACAAATGGCTATAGTGTACACTGCCCATTCGAGTGACAACAATTTCGTTTTTTAAGCAAGGAATGAGTAAATGGGGAGACCATGCAAAAGGCCCAATCTGTCTTTTAACAGCGAGGCTGCCGTAATTTGTGCGGCCTATCCTACGCAGCCTATTTCGTGTGGCAGTGCATGGCGTAGCCAGGGGAGGGGGGTTGGGCCTCAGACGCCCTCCTCCCTCTCGAAATTTTTCAATTTTTCTTGTGTATATGCACGCGTACACATAAATGTACGCGTGACGCGCGAACACTCCCCGAAAAAAATTTCAGGCCACGTCCCGGCTGTGCGGCCTACGAAGCATGTGCCACAGAGTTATTTTGGTAAATCCCATTACCCTCACTCGGTAGCCTAAACTACGCTGCCGTGCCTTCAACTGCCTGAACTGCGTGTACACTGTGATTTGGAAATCTTGGGCCCATTTTTGTAAGTGTGTTGAGCGACGCTGCCCCACATTTAACTTTTCGTTGTGTGACGTACTATAGGCACCATGCAGTGGACCAGAGGGCGCGACGAAGCTCTTTGGGCTAAGGTTCCTAGATGAAACAAGGTAGCGTCACTCATTGTTCTCGAGCCGTCCTCCTCACTCTCTCGATTACTCCTCTTTTTCTCTGCCATCCGCGTCTGTAATTGGTGCATTACTTGCACGTGATCTTGCAAATGGCTGGTGGTATTATTTATTATTATGCAAAAGGTTCAAAACGAATACGCATGCGCATATGGCTCCAGCCGGATTCTCGCCGTGACCAAAGACAAAATCGTAGCCAGAACATGAACTGAAGAGGAGGAGCGTTTCGGTGTGCGCTAAGTCGACCAAGAATGTTTCGCCATGCTCGTTCAATGCAACATCTGCGTTTTTCAGCAATGCTGCGTTGCCGTAAACAACAGAAAATGGTTTCGCTCTCTTCAACTTACCTCGTGCTTTCCGAGATGAAGCGCACCATAAAGTGCAACTATGAACCATTTCGCGCGAATGCTTTCGTGCAACTCCATCAACGTATGTCGACGCAGATCTGCGAAGCGACTTCACTTGTCGGTTTTTATTGAAACGCCAGGCGCGCGTCTAATGCGTGTCTAGTGCGTGCCAGTTGGTACAAATACATGTGGGTATGCACATATACAGAGCAGCTGTAGGTTGTAATCAACGCACCTTCAGAAACATTTCTTGACCAGTTCCCGCTTGAGCCGAAACGCGCTGCTTCGAGACACCTCACCAGTAGAACTCTCACTTTTCAGAAAGTTCCCAGCACCGCATCAGAATCACTTCGCATCACGATTGTCCAAATGGGCACATTAAAAAAAACGTCATCGCAGTGCTGCTGGACGAGTGTTCGTACCAGTCTGGTCGTAGTTTTTTTTTTCTTGCGTGTGCACAAGCCGGTTGTAATCAATCGTCACAACGTCACGCCCTGTGGCCACTTACAGGACCCAGCAAGAAGCACGTTCACTGTGTCACAGCGCGAACAAAACACAATCAGAGAAGTGGACTAGTTAGAACTGGACGAAATACCGCGGCCGTGGAACTAAAATGTACTACGCGAGACGCCATGGCTAGTGGTGTGAAGTATAGAACTGCACAACGTTGCCGGTTGAGTAACGCACATCCCGCTTGCTCTTGTGTTGCGCCGTTTATGTTCATAAAGGTAACTGTTTATTCTACGTCTTATTTCGTTCCATTTTGTTTCATTTACATCGATTCACCGTAGCAACAGAACCCAAACATTCGCTTTTGGATGAAAGTTTTAAACCTTCTAGGGGGCGCTTCAGACAAATAAGCGAGGAGGAAAAGGGAGGGTGTCGCTACCTTGGAGACTTGTTTCATCTAGGGACCTTACTTTGGGCCGCCTCAGCCTTCTTGGTACCGACCGCGAAGGATACTAAGAAAATGGAACGCTCGCTGAACACAGTCACACGCTGTAGTGTCAGTGCCCTTTTTGGCGCGTTTTAAAGAACGCTTCCTGGGCACTAAAATAATCAGCCGTGACCCCCTTGCTCACAAACTAAAAAAGAAAATGATATGCACGCACAAGTTCAGTTCAGTGGCTGCGTCTACTCGTTAGGATACGCATTGGAAGACTCGGTTTTGCTGCGCCAACTCGCTAGGCTGTGTGTTCTCGCGCTAGCATCAGATCTCGCAAACTGCATTGCTGGGTGCTTATAGGGCTGAGAGATGATGGTGATGCCTACGGATGTTTTGTATTCGGTCGACTGTCATAATTAAGATATACTTGCCTGAGTCATGATCGCTGGGATATAAAAAAAAATGTCCACCAAAACAATATTCCAAGACGATATTTTCAGTCTTCCTTTTCTATTTGTTCAGCATGCAATCATTCCAAACATTTTCGCGTGACAATTCATATACCGGTTAGGCAGTCCAAAACCCCGCGTGTATTCAACAAGCGAAGAAGAAGAAGAAGAAGATAGCCCAAGGCGTAGGTTGTCATGTATTGGCCGCCCCAACCGAAGACCCTCAAAAAGCGCGAAGAGAACAGCGAGGACATCGCAAAGCGGGAACCTCGTTTCTACGTACAAAGAACCTTAACTACGTCAAGTACGAGGTCACAGCCCAGGGGGGCAGCCCGCATTCCGCTACCACGGCAATGCATTCCCGTTGTCAACAAGGCCCTTGCGAAAAGCCACGCCCGGAAGTCAAGCGGTCGAGGTGCGTCTCTACCGAACGCAGCAGCGGAGACGACGCCCGTCCAGGATGGCAAGAGCGACACGAACGACAACTTTTTCTTGCAGCTGGACTGTAGGCCCAACACCTGCGTTCACGAGAAAGACAAGCCGTGCCCCAACGAGGTGTGCCTGCTGGAGCCCACCCAGGAGAAAAAGTCGAGCAGCCTGACTCAAAATTTCACTCTTACCAGACCGTCATCGTTGATCAGCAAGCTCGAAGACGCTGTCAAGGCATCCGCGTCCGGCGCCGATTCCAAGAACAAAAGCACCTCCAAGGGCAAAAGCAAGTCGCAGTCTGACGATAAAGCAGCTCCTCCGTCCAGCAAACAGTCAGCGGACAAAAGTTCGAAGAGGCCGTCCGACAGTGCAGCCGCAAAGGTACCCGGAAAGATGTCAGCTTCTTCCTCAACGAGAGCTTCCGATAACGCGTCCGGTGCAGGATCGCCCAGCAAGACACCCCCGAAACCCTTGGACCCCGCAAGGTCTAAGAAGCCGACCGGCACCGGAGCCAGGAGATTCTCGGGGAACACCGCACCCAAAGTGGCGGCCGTGCCACCTCCTAAGAAAGGAGCCGCTCCGGTAGTTCACAAGGCCGCCAAAAAAACCGCTATAGGCGTTTGCAAGATACCAGCTAGCCGTGCAACGAACGTACCGGCGCCAAAAAAGAAGTCTACATCGGCGCCCCCGGTCAGAGTCCGCGCTAAACTCGCCCAACAACGACCCGTTCCTCGAATCGACGGTGGAAAGCGACGGCCCTCCGATCCCAAGGACAGCGGCAAAGTCACCGACAAGGGCGGAGCTAAGCAAACCCAGACCGTCTCCGAGAAGGCCGCTGCTAACGTTCCCGACCGCGGGCAGCGAGACGACAAAACACCCACGGATAAGACGAGTGACAGGGGATCCGAAAAAAGCAGCTCAGGCGGTAAAATCCCAAACGTGGGCGACGGTTGCGTTCCGAACCCGCCGACTAAGTCTGGGTCCATGGCCTCCGGAACCAGCACGAGCTCGTCCCGGGGAATAATCACCAAAATCATCTACTGGCCCAACATCACGACATACGCGCGCAACATATTGGTGACCTCGCTGGCACTCGCGGTGTTCGTAATCCTCTTCTCGTTGCTATTTCCTGACGCGTTCAATAGGATAGTGACCCTTTTACTGAGAACGGACGCAAGCACCATCTCACGGCGTATCCAGAGTCACTTGCTGCACGCGCCGTTCCTAGAAGTCGCATTGAAGACCGGCGAGCGCACTGTCACACAGGAACCACGGAACAGAATTCCCGGAGGTGGCCACGACAAGGCAACAACAGTACGGCAGTGAATTGCTGCTTCGCTTGCTATGTGCCTTGATTTGCACATCGCGTGATGCAACTGCACACGTAGTGTTTCTGTGCACATGTTCGATGTTGCGAAGCTGCGGTGTTACGCATTTATGGTGAAGCTTAATCTCACGCAGTGTCGCGCTGACTATACGCGTGAGTTGTAAGGTTTCGTCGAATGCTGACGTATTATTACGTTATCCAGATAGCTCCTAGAAAACGCGGGGGGGGGGGGGGGGGTACTCGTTATTTGATTTTTGTTTGATGAATTCACAAATAAACCGAACTAAACTGACTGTCGTGTACACTTCGTGCGTGCCGTCCATGACCCTATAACACTGAGTGCAGCCTAACACTTGAATGTTACAATGCGGGAAAGATTGAGATGCGGCCCCACCACGGTGGTCTAGTGGCTAAGGTGCTCCGCTGCTGACCCGCAGGTCGCGGGATCAAATCCCGGCTGCGGCGGCTGCGTTTCCGATGAAGGCGGAAACGTTGTAGGCCCGTGTGCTCAGATTGGGACGCACGTTAAAGAACCCCAGGTGGTCAAAATTTCCGGAGCCCTCCACTACAGCGTCTCTCATAATGATATCGTGGTTTTGGGACGTTAAACCCCACATATAAATCAATCAATCATTCAATCAATCAATCAATCAATCAATCAATGTTTGAGATGCTTCACCCGTGATAATTTTGGCAGCTTTGGTTATCACATGATACTTAAGTAGTAGTGCGAGGGAGCTGATAAGGACATGGTTCAAAGGCTCCTGAGCTACATTTCCTTATCTATTGAACTCTGTGACGACGTATACTTCCTCAACAGTCGATCACAGCAATTTCTCGAATCCTTAAAGCGGCAACTGGGTTAAGGGTCTCGACGATTGTTCTGAAAGCTACACAAAGCAAAAGGTTGGGGTGGGTGGGGGAGGGGGGGAGCAGCGGTGGATCTGGAAATGTAAGCTAAAAACACAGCGTTATTTAAAAGGGCGTTTAGGCTTTTATCGGAATTTGGGATCCGTTCAAGTAAATCATGTGTTGTTATATATAGAAACCCCTGCAGTGATTACGGCTGCGAGTATAGCAGTAACCATGCCTTCTTCATGATTTCAGGTGCACCGTATACAGCGTAGAACGACCAATAATAAAACGCACACAATGAAAGTTTTCTGAAGATGCACACGCCTTAACAAAGACGAATCATATTTGTTTACTTCTAGCTACACTGTAGAAAAAGAGTGAGTTAGCCTCTTGGCGAATTAATGCGCTACGCAACGTAACAGGTATTGCATGATCAGCATCGCCCACTGTGCAAGCTGCTCCAGTGAGCAGCTTGCAGCTGCTCACTGGAGCTGCTCACTGCGTGTGCAGCTGCGTGTGCAAAACTGCGTGTGCAACATATCATTGCTTGTAGTCGTTATATAAGAACGTCTTTTAAATATGCATGTTGCTGCTTCTTTATCGAATATCATTGAAATTCCTATGTATACGGTTTCAAAATAACATGTTAGACAGCTGACCATTAGCCAGACACGCTTTTTTTTTTTCGAAGTTCTGTAATGTAGATAAGCTGGCAATTTACGTTGCCGCCAGAAAAGATGCCTCACGAAGCTAAGGTGCGATGTTATTTTACGGGGGGGGGGGGGGGGGGGGGTCTGAGGTGCACCCGCGACCATTTCGCGGGCATTCCGCCGTACACCGGCGTCTCGTATAGGTACTAGTGCAGTGCGTGCAATAAAAAGCTCCACGTGACAGACAGGCCGAGTGGTATACTCACGCGCTTGGCTATAGAATAAATTTTCCGTATATGTTACCGTTAGGTATGCCACCGTTAGGTAGCATAAAATAGATGTATATGACAGCATAAATGCAGTTACTCCACTCTAGAGTCATGTGCGCCATCACGAAACCACGCCACCACTTTGCGTGGCCTGTGAGGTATTCGCACCCGTGCATACGATTAGTGTACTGTGTCTGAACTTCTCTCACACGCTCGGCACCGCCTAGCAATGCGACCACCAAGTCGGCGTAGTGATGCATGCTTTCTGTTTCTGGGTGGTGCCACTGTGTGGCAATGGCAATTTTCTGTGCCTTCACGCGCTCAGAGATCATTCAAACGAATCATCGCTATAGTGAATATCGCAGGAGTGGAAAAACATTCATTTATGTGTCTTTAAACAACGTTCCATCATTGATATCAAGCCTTAGCCTAACCAATCTTGAAACTTGTGGTCGTAAAATATGTCGTATACGCAGTTTTTCATAACGAAGACGTAGCCACAATTGGGGGTCGGGTGTAGGTTGGATCTCTCTTTAAGTACGTTCGTTCGAGCCTTCCACTACGGCGTCTATCATAATCATATAGTGGTTTTGGGACGTTAAACCCCACATATCAATCATTAAGTACGTTCGTTCGTGTGTTTGTACGTATGCACAATTGAACGCCCCACACCATCCCCAAGGCTACGCCAGCGTTTCTTAAAGTGCATCATCACCAAGATCGGCGCATGCAGCTGATCTTGTTCGCGCATCACTGGAGGGGCTTGCAGATATTCATAAGGCTGACGTTCTGCATTGCAGGACAACTACTCTATCGCGTCTTCACACCTCATATAGTTCAAGTAAGTACCGGCATATCGTTTGTAGACAGATTGTGAGAAGAGCCTGCACCACTACTGTATCGCAGGTAATCGTTTGTAGACAATCAATTTGCAGTAAAATTCAGTGTTATTCTGACTGCTCTACACAATTTCGATGTATCACACAGACGACAACTAATCTAGTGCCACTGAACACTGAAAGCAATTTCTATTAATTTCTCATCTGTTTCTGTTTGAAATAACAACCACTATGCTCTATTTACATACGCCGCGTTACATCCTTTTATATATTGTTTTCTATAGCGTTCAGTACCGCTTTATTTAATTTCTTTCACCTATTTCCGTTTACATCCATAATGCCACCACATCGTGGTTATGAAATACTTTCCCTAAATGACAAAACTAAATAACACATCTAATACAAGCGTTTGAAGCCAGCATGCATGCCAACCACACTCTTAAGCATCCATTATCATAGCATCATCATGATCGTAGTGATCATGACCGCCATAATCATGAGCATCATCATGATCATCATCACCACTACCACCACCACTACAATCATCATCATCTTGCTCGCGTCTCGCCTCGTGCAGGCGTGCCACTCTCGGGCCATCGCGCGACCAGAAGAAGATTGGCCTCCCAGCTGTGCGGCAGTCGTTCTCCTGGCTGCTGCTCCTCGCCCTCGTTCAGCTCCAACGCTGCCCCGTCATGCCATCGCGGCACCATCACCCCCGATCTAGGAAGGGTGCCTCCCACAAGGTCCCCAGGGAGGTGTCCAAGGTTTGCAATAAGCCGTCGGAAGGCCGGCTCGTCACGGCCGTCCCCAGGCAAGAGACATCGCCCGTGTCCGACGTCACTCCAGGTGCCGACGACCACGAACCGGGCCGGGCGCCACAATCTCTCGCCAGCGTCTCTCCCCTCAGTGTACCGAGCCGCGCTGAAAGCCTCTCGATTTCTTCCCGGTAAGCACGCGTTAAAATAGTCGCCTAACAAGAGAAAAAAAAAAAAAGCTTGAAAGACAGTAAATTTCAAAGTGCGTTCGGTGAAAGCCTGTGACCATTTGACTGACTGTGCCCTGTCTATACCCCCTCTTTTTTATCTGACTCTCTCAGCACTCACGTGAATGATGAAAGAGTGTAGAGGAGAGGCCACAGCTGTGTCGGTGTAACTGTTGCTACGCGCCGCTGTGTCATCACGTGATTCCTGCGAGAGTGGGAGGGAGGGAGGCCACGGCTGGCACCGTTCCAGGGCATGGACGGACGGACGCGAGTACGAGACAACAAACGCTTTCGCCTTAAAATTGGCAACTGCAGCCTTGGTTACGACCTAAGCATAATTGTAAGCTTTACCCACATTGGTCGCTTGCCAATCATAAGAGAATATTCGTAGATTGTGCGTTCAGAGAAACTTATCCTCACGGACAGCGGACATCGGTAACATCTCGACAAAACACCTGTGTATTTAGATAGAGTAACGATTTAGAGTATACGAGCTCTACTATGGGAGGGCGTCTATGGAATTGCTTCTTTGCTCGACGTCCTGCAACTTTTGCGCCATTCAGAATTTTCCCATACGTACACATGGCCGCGTCGCCAGTTAATGGTCTAACACATGAACATCCTTGCCGATTTCAGCAAAATATTTCGACATAACTGCTCAGCCAAACATATTTTATGTAGGGACGAAGAACTCTTATTTCAAAGTATGCGAAATATTTAAATTAGCAGCGAAAATGTAGTTAGGGAGAGAACAAATACCACCTAGCACGACTTTCATGAACACATAACTGGCAGGCACACCGCAGTTCTTAGGCGGAACTTACATCTATTCTTTCGTTGTGCACAGTGGCTTGATACAATGACCTAATAGAGGGGGGGTTGTGGCGACAGACCCTCACCCTCTCCACCTGGCAGAGAACCCTGCACACGCATATGGCCATAATTTGGTGTTCAGAAAAGAGGGCGGCTGAGCGGATCGCTTGGATCTCGCCTGTAAGGTCTTCGAACATAATTGTAGACACTGCCTGTTACGCACTTAATTCAAGCTATAGCTTCGGCTTTTTGAATGATCAGACACGAAATCAACTCAGTTTTGTGTTTCACTAGGCTTAATCTTGTGGACAGGATGTGACGTCAAGTCGCAGTGATGTCGTGCGAACGCGTTCGAAGTACTCGGGCGGTTCAATGCTTTCATCTGAGCAGTCCAGGTCAGCTTGATGTCGTCCATTAAGTCATGCCTCATGGTTATATTATAGGGAATTGTAATGCATTCTACCGTTTCGCGTGTTGACAAAGAAAGTGTTTAAAGCGATATCTCCAGTAAAATGATTGTGGAAAAAAACGATGGAGTGCTTATTGAACTTCAGGGCTCATTCACTTTTTAATATTGTTTTGGCTATATTAAAGGCGTGTCTATTTCACAGTGTCCTCTTTATGATGGCAGCACGTTTTATGTATGCAATGCGTCAAGTGTTACAGAGCGCGTTCTTGTAAGCAATATTACCTCATTGCGCGCGCACATTACTCTTTTGAACTAATTGCTGGCACGTGCAATTGTTTCTACGGTGATATGCTTGTAGGAAATCCACAAACAACGCAAAGAAGGGTAGCGCGGAAGCTGTCAAGGTGGGCTTTGCTCAGTCTGGCACCGCCAAGCACAATGCCGTGTTTCTCGTCGCAGACTTTGACCACGATGCCGATCGAACCAAAGGATCCAAGGTAAGCCCTTGAAGTAACCGGCTGAGACCAAGGAGGATTAAAAAAGTTCTTTAATTCTCCTTGGCTGAGACCTCTATATTCGTTGCTTCAGGTGATGCGTAATTTCAACTGCCAGTATAGCGGATGAACTATAGGCTATGAAGGCTTGTCAGGACAAAATTTAATTGGGGCCCGGCTCATAAAAGGAGAAGCAAGATAAAGCGACATTTATTTTATGTAATGGTAGCGTGGATGTATCCGACCTGCACCGAGAAAAGGCCCTTAGTATACAGTGTTCCTGCGGTCTTGGCTTTGAACCTTTGTAGCAACTGTCGGTTCAGATAAAATTTTGTCGCAGGATTGGAGCTTGTGACACGCGTGGCTGCAGCTTAGCGCAATAAGTGGAATGAAGGCTTCTACAAGCTGGTGTATACTAACGAATTTCTACTGCAACGCCTTCGGCACGCAGCCATGCACCTTGCCCTTCTAAGGTCCTTGACATGCGACGTGGGTAAAGAAGGCTAAACGAATGATGCGTCATCAATGCATAAATAGACCAGTTCAACTCGTTCAGTACATGCCCACCCAAACAGTATGGCTGTGCTTTCCTCGTGCAGTGCCACTTCAGCGTTCCCTCGGGCAACGACGGGAACAAGACACCATTGCACCAGGCCAGGCACCGTGCCCCGACGCCCGGCGGCACGCCAGTGCTCCTCAGACAACTCGACATGGTGCAACAGGAGCAAGCAACCTCGTTTCGCAGCAAGGCGGGGCAAGTGCCTAACCAGTTCTATACCTAAATAACAAACTGACTATGGCGACCTTGTTTTGCCGTAAGAAGGGGCAACTGTTTAAGTAGTTTTAAAGATAATTTAGTTACCTATAGTTAGTTGGCTGGTAGGGAGAGTGTAGACTATGTGACATAAACTTCTTCCCACTCGCAACTTCATTAATTGTTCCATGTGCTGGCTGGTTAACAGTGGCCCATAAAACAAAGATAGCCGCGCTTAAAGGGGTCAACGCGTCGCTTCGCTTGGCGCTGTGCTGAAGTTTCTTGCTTGTGGAGTCGGATCATGATGCTTCGTCAAATACGAAAAGCTGCTGATCACGGACCGCCTCATTTTCACCGGCATAGATAATTTCACGTGTGAAAGAACAGAAATAGACACGCTGTGCGCGCAAACATCGAGCCTCTTCGGTGAAGCGCGTCAGATTTACTTCAAGTTGAAGAACCTGTCTAGCGAGCCTGAAGTTGGAGAAGGCAACCGCTTATGTGTAGCGGGTCTCTTCGAAAGGTGCTAGCACTTCAGCGCTGCGTTGCCACACTGACAGACAAAGCTTTCTCAGTTTTCAAGGTAACAATGCAGCGACTCGTGCTGCGGACTTCATGTATCCCATTGAGTTCCGTTGTGCCTTCAAAAGCTGAACACACATGCCGTTCACTTGATTACCGTGCGGAGCTATGCCTGGGCCAGTGCATTTTGAAAGAAAGCAAATAGTACTCTTTTTATTGTAATAGGAGGGCTCGTTTCTTTCGGTTCGCTAATTTTTTGTGTTATTTGGTTTCTAATGAACAAGGTTATGTGCTTGCTTGTTATATATATATATATATATATATATATATATATATATATATATATATATATATATATATCTAGTCAAGTAGATCCTCCATGAGCGATCACAACGTGGTTTATTTCGACGTTTCGGCCTAGAGTCTGGCCTTCATCAGGATCCGGATGAAGGCCAGACTCTAGGCCGAAACGTCAAAACAAACCACGTTGTGACCACTCACGGAGGATCTACTTGACTATATGCAACGCTACAGCCACTTAACCACCATGCCTGCCTATATATACATACATATATATATATATATATATATATATATATATATATATATATATATATATATATATATATATATATATATATATATATATATATATATATATATATATACAGGCGCTTAATTTGAGAATAGGTAGCACTACGACTTGCACAGAAAACAAGCATATGCGAAAAATACAGTAACACAAGTAATGCAATGGATTTCCGAACAAACAAAATTATACTCCACGCTTAGAGAAGCCCGAATATTGATAAGAATGCACACAAGCTAAATAATGGTGTACTCAGCAAGGAGAATTAAGTCGTCGCTAGCGAACTGATTGGAACAAACTACCGTAGTGTCCGTTACCTTCTTAGCAATGCGTAAGTTTCTGATTTGTGCCACTCTCTGTCGCCTGTCGTCTGCATCCTCCATGAAGTTTTGATTGAATGATACGTGAGGTTCAACGTCCCAAAATCACCATATCATTATGAGAGACGCCGCAGTGGAGGGCTCCGGAAATTTTGACCACCTGGTGTTCTTTAACGTGCACCAAAATATGAGTACACGGGCCTACAGCATTTTTGCCTCCATCGAAAATGCAACCACCGCAGCCGGGATTCGATCTCGCGACCTGCGGGTCAGCAGCCGAGTACATCAGCCACTAGACCACCGCGGTGGGGCATACGTCATAAAGTGATAGACCGATACATTGCCATCTTTCCACCACAATGCCACACATGGCGACACGCTGCAATAGTTTTTGACTATCGCACTCTTCTTTATAAGGCCCGCCCATGTGTCATGGCGAAAGGAAAGGAAGTATATACGCGATCGCTTCGCAACGCACGCAACGTGGCAACATGTCTCCTTTCAAGGTTGACACTGTTAAGGCCGTTTTCAGGCGCAGGCCTAGGTGCACAGCGCTCAGTTTGAGTCACGAATACCTATGTTGACTTCTTAAGCAACTCACACAAGAGAAAATTGCTAAGTGTAATTGAAAATCATTGATAACTCGCGCGTTCGTCGCCCAGAGTGTTCTTTACCCAAAATCCAAGAGCGAGCACCAAAAGCCAACTTAGCGGCTTGTGTGCATGCATAACACAACAGCCTTTCGCATAACGCGCGGCACGAAAATGCATAGGCCTCACTGTCTAACGTTTTGATCCATTTATGTTTGCTTTGCATACGTGCTAGCCTGAACGAAAGTTACGTTAGTCGTATTTGGGAATCCTTACAATATATACGAAGCATTGAAAGTCAGAATTCGCATTGACCGGTGGCTTTGTCCACATTTTTGCAAATAAGTTCTTCGTTTTTGTAGACCGATTTTCCCTTTTTGAGGAACAAAATCTGTGTCGCACTGTCTTCCCCTTATTGAATGCGCAACGCAACATTTTTCTGGCGGCACCTTTTTCTTGCCTACATCCTTGTTCGGTAGTGAAGAGATAAAAAGTCACGAGCTTCTTTCCACTCGCACCTCTGAACTTAATCAGGAGCAACAGCTAAGTCACATGAATAATATATGTGGTTAACGTCCAAAAACCACCATATGATAAACAACGCCGTAGAGGAGGGCTGCGGAAATTTCAACTGTCGAGTGTTATTGCACATTGCACAGTACACGAATCTCTACTGTTTCACGTCCATCAAAATGCGACCACCGTGGCCGAGTTGAAACCATGACCTACGGTTCAGCAGCCGAGCACTCTAAAAGCTCGTTTTCACAGCCGTCAAACGACCCGCCTTGTCACCGTGACGTCACCGGTTTTTGCCAGGGAAGACGATTTCCGACTCGTTTTCTCGTCAAAAACGGGGTGACGGTGAAGTAGAGCGATAACAGCTAACCACCGCGGCGGACAACAGCTAAGTCTCGGATGTCGCTCACGTTTCCTTCGCAGAGCTCAGCTGGTCGCCGTCTGCACTTTCGTGATGCTGCTTCTGTTCATCTTTCTGCTGACCGTGTACTTCATGTGGCCGCGTGGGTCCCGCAACCAGAGGAGGAAGTCGAGTGGTGCAGTCACCTCGACCAGCGTCACCGAGCACGACCCGTCCCTGTGCAACGACGCCGCACAGCTGAGCGTGTGGATCAAGAGTGGCGAGATCCAGGGACTGCGGAGTAGTCGCAACGCAGCCGTAGCTGGTTCGGGCAAGAAGCAAGTGCGGCAGTTCTTCGGCATTCCTTACGGCAGGCTCAAGGGTGGTGACAACCGCTTCAATTACTCCGGTGAATTCGATATGCCGGTAATGTTTCTTTTCCTATTACTCATTTTACAGCGAGGCTGTCTTAGTCTACCCTTCACCGTCGTCGGCCTCGTCGTAGTCGTACTAGCAGCAGTAGTACTAGTTATATAGTAGTGATAGTAGTAGTAGTAGTAGTAGTAGCAGTAGTAGTAGTAGTAAGTTGTAGTAGTAGCTGTTGTTGTTGTTGTTATTGAAGCAGCACAAGTAGTAGCAGCAGGAGCAATAGCAATAGTAGCAGTACTAGTAGTAGTCAAGCAGGTAGAGGGGGCTGGAGGTGAATAAAGACGTAAAACGAAATGATAATGACGATGACGATTATAGTTGAGATGATGACGAAAATGATCCTCTAGTACTGAAACTCGTCGTCATCACGGTCATCGTTAAACCTTCGCTGCCCGAAATCTTTCACTGCATGGAACTGGCTATTTGCAAGCGTAGCTTGTCACGACTCGAAGATGCCGGTCGCAGTGCCCAATGCAAAACCCCGCGTCGTCGAGTGTACAGGAATGAGGCTCTCGAAGTTGCGCTGGCCGCGCGCGTACGCGCCGTTTTCCAATAACTCATGCCCTCTCCCTCCTTTAGAGGAGGGAGAGCCTAGTCTTCGTGCTTGCGGACTTCAAACGCAGTTGTGGCTTTGTTTATCTTTGTGTTAACGTCGTGGCCCGATTTGAATTGTTGAGCCTAAAAGGTTAACGCGATGAAGTGCAACTGCTCAACGTTAGCTGATTGGCGTTTCGTGGCAAAGCGGCTCCAAGCCACGCGTAACCAGAAGGAGCCGAAAGTACGAAGAATCGCCAAATTTGTGTACTACCCATCATTTCCATGCCCGCTAAAATCACTGCACGTTGCAGCTCTCATAGACACCATAGCGCCAGACTACCATGTAGTGTATTTATAGGAAACTCTCTGGTCGTGGGCTTGTCAGTGATCAGCCGTTTTCTGATATGCAATTAGATTTTTTTATTGAGCTAATTGACGTTGCGACATTTCGTTATTGGCCGAATATGAACGCATAACCGCCGTTGTTACTTGTAACAACAAAGGGTTGCAGTGATTAATACGTTAACGAAGGTGTAATTCCTGATTTTGAGAAAGAAGCATGGAGGGAGCACTGCACAGCGCGATAGAAAGGTCAGCACGTCAGGTTATGCACCATGGTCTCGATGCACACGCCTATCTTCTTGTTTTCCCGATAGGTGAATGGCAATGAACGGCAATTTTTCTGCAATGAAATAATTTCCATGTGCCTAATATATCGCGGCTATGACCAGTAGAGTATAAGCAGTTGATCGTCTAATAATGTTTTCCCTCCAACTTCGTTGTGTGCAACCAAAGGGGAAGTTCGAAGCCTTCCAGCACGGGCCGCGCTGCTTCCAGCTTCCAATCATGAAGTCTCCGTTCGAAATGTCCGAGGAGTGCCTGACGCTCTCCATCTGGACGCCTTTCATTTGCACACGCGATGAGTCGCTCAAGACGGTCGTCGTGATCGTCTCGCCGGAGTGGTTCCAGACCGGACACACGTCTGACCATGAAGACGCTTGTGGTGAGATGGCCTCCGCGGACCTCGTCGTGGTGGCCATCAACTTCAGGCTCGGAGCGTTCGGCTTCCTGCGAACGCCTTTTGAAGACATGCCGAGCAACGCCGGATTCAGCGACCTCGTCAAGGCCCTGTCTTGGATTCGCACCAACGTCGCCGCTTTTCACGGAGACCCCGATGCGATGGTTGCCTTGGGTTTAGGCTCCGGTGGCATGCTACTTTCGCTGGACCTGTTGACGCCCGCGTTTCAGATGGCGGGATACTTCAAGCGACTCATTCTTCACGGCCTGGTGGCCGGCTCGTTGCTGCCTCGGAACACAGGCACGGATAACGCCAGGGCGCTTGCGGCGAACCTGGAAGAGTGCGTCATCCTTTCCGGGTTCGACAACGCGACCGCATTATTCAAGTGCTTGAGGTCTGTGAGTGCAGAAGCGTTGGAGACCGCGAGTGCGAAAGTTTGGCCGCCGCTTCGCTTCGTTCCGAACCTGGAGTACGGGTCTACCGCTGCCGTCTCACCGTGGAGCTCGTTGCCGCTGAGACCACTCAAGGACGTGAGCGTCCTATGCGGTTACAGCTGGGAAGACGGTCGAGCGCTGTTCGAGGGTGTGATTGCGAAGTCCTCAATGATAAATAAGATGACGCCACCTCGGACTGTGATCGCACACGTCGCGCAGTTCTTCACGGGGCAGAACGTGGCGAATATTTTGGACGGGCTTCCAAAAGACGCCGTGGAAGCTCTCAGTCGGCCCGGAAACGCAGGTGTCGTAGACTTCCTGGTCGACGCCGTCTACTACTGCCCCCTATTTGAGATGGCGTCGGCCATCTACAAGGTGGAAGGCCAAGCCTATGTCTACGCAAACGTTAAGAGCGAAGCTTTCAGACCGATGACGAACTTGAGCGACACCATAGCTTTCGCTCAAAGCGGGTGAGTTTCTTTTCTGTATGAACGAAAGACGGTGGTTTTTAACTGAGGGTAGCCCTTTTCGCAGCTTGGATTGTGAAACGATTATGCTAATGATGATGCATGGCAAGTGTTAAGCGGTTGTAATGAACGATGCTGCTGCCCTTCAGTGATGTTGCGCAGCGATCTAGATAATAACTCCTGGGGTTTTACGCGACAAAACTATAATATGATAATGGGGCCCATCGTAGTGGACAACTCCAAAAATTTAGAGCTTCTGGGATCCTTCAACTGTGGGTCTCTTATTTATATTGCAGGAAAGTGCCTTGGTCAGCTTTCGGCGCTGCCAAGGCTGTCTACGTAGACAGCCCGCACCGGGGCGTTGTGTTCAACTGGCGTTCCGAGCAGTGCAACTGGGTGCAAAAGTTGTCGAGGCGTTTGCAAGAGGCCCGGCGCTGAAGCATCCAGTGCAATGGAGCTTGTGCGAAGCATTGGGAAGGGCTGACATATAGAGGCGCTGACGTCATAATCGCTTTTATTCCACCTGTAAAACGTATGTGTGCTTCCAAGGCTTACATCTGTTTGTTTCAGCAATTGATATAGCGAAATATTTTATTCCTATTTTTGTTTTAGTCACAGAAGGCCCCATACTTAAGAGCAGGGCGCAAATTGACTGTACAACGCTTGGACAGTGCTTTAGAAAATGATAAAGTGGTGTGAGCGCCGTTATGTATCGTGCCACAAAATGCACCTATAGACCTGTGTGTGCCACTTTACGTGGTTTCTCTGTCATGCTTTATATTTGTCACCGTACGCTGGAACCTTCTGGCAAACTGTGACGATGTGCCGAATGGAGCCTATGGTGATCGTGTTCGTGGATTTCCAGTGCCAATGGTCATGAAGGCGATGTTTCTATGTTCAACGTTGCGGTTTTGATTCATCTACAGAAATAATCCTCACAAAATAGTTTGCAGTTAATTTAGCAAAGAAAGGGCATTCAATAGTAATGAAGCAAATCTTTGCATTGTAAATCAGTTGCAGCTCAAATGTAATCTACCCATAGGCAGCAACGAGAAGAGGATCAGACACTTGATGCATTTAAGTTCGTCATGTGCATGTTCCGTGACATCCATTCCGGCACGATGGTCTGGTGCGTATGGTGCTCGAGTGTGGACTCGAAAGTCATGGGATCAAATCCCGGCCGTGCCAACCGCACTTCAATAGAGGCGTAATAGTTAATGCTGGCGTGCTTCAACTTACGTCCACTTTAACCACGGGAGGCCGAAATTGTCGGAGCCTTTCACTGTGGCGTGCCTTGTAATTATATCGTGTTTTTGGGACCTATAACCTCAACAAGTGCACTTAATAAAGTTCATTTGCAAATACTCGTTATGAGAGCACCGCAGGTGATCTGGAGTAGTCTGGACTTTCCATCAGGACCTCGAGCATGGCAACATCAGACGGAGACGTAGGTATAGACAAACGTTCTAAGACAACAGTCACGTTAAAAGATAATTCCTCCTTGATGAGTTTGCACTGAAACTGAACCGACCCCGAGCTTAGTAAAGCAACATTTTTTAAACTTATTCTTGGCATAAATACTTCGTATCGGAATGCGCATGCCGTGACTAGCGTATACAGAAACTAAGAGAGACATGCTCACAGCACTTACTTACGACTAAACAAAGGTTCAGTAAAGATTTCGCCCAGCCTGGTGGCTAGGATGTAATCTGTTTCTTTTAGCGGGACGGCTCGGTGCTCTCCCATTATTAAACGTTTTTTTTCTAAACACAGCAAATCTTCGGTGTGCATGCATCTTATTTTTCTGCCCCCGTTGTTCCGTGTCACGCCATGTAAATTATGAATGCATGACAAACATGAATGACATGACTTGACATTAATAAAGAAATGAGTGAGTGATCTATAAACTACATTAATGCCATGACATGCCTGCATTGTGATATCGCAAAACGGACGCATACAGCACAACTGACGTGTGATAAATGTCCTTGGTGTATATACCGCATGGTGAGGGCATGTCAACTGACCTCCAAAGATGACTCAATTCCTACTGTCTTGCAGAAGCAATGGGAGGATAAGTGATGACGTGGCCACGAGTATTGGCAAGAGTGCGCCAACGTGGCAACCCACAAACGTATAGGACTACCCAACTTGGCACCACGCCCATAGTGCACATGCCGAAAACGCGTTCTAACGCGAGAGTGTTAAGAATCCTTTTTGTAGAAATTCCGGTGTCATCGCCAGAGTCATTAGTTGTGAGCTAAAAGTAATTTTGTTTGTGACTAAAAATTGAGAAAGATACACATAAAAATGTTTGGTTCGAGTAAAAATCGAGTCCTTTCAAAGCAGGCGTTCTACCACAAACCCGCTATTGCTAGAAACTTCCTTCGAAAACAGAAAATGTATAGATATGCTAGGCACACTGTAAACCAACGTGCACCCTTGAGTGTGCTTGCTGTGACTGCAACTAACACCCTTCGGTAAGGGTGTGTCGATCGACCAAAACACCCATATATTGGGTGTTTTAAAACACCAGAAAATTCGAGACACGGGTGTCTTGATCTGTCAGAACACCCTTATCGCAGAAACATCTATGTCATGGTTGTTTTAAAACACCAAATCAACCATGACATGGGCGTTTTGGTTTTCCAAAACACCCTTATAGTAGAGTGTTATAGACACGGAAAAGCACCCTTAAGAGTGCAAACTGGTTTACAGTGTATAGAGTAAATAAGCGTCCTTAATGCGTGTAATATTGCTTGGCAGAAACGTAGAATCGCGCCAGGAGCCATAACGTCTGAACTGCGCAACGAGTACGTGTTTTAAGGGCCCACCCATTACAAAGCACTCGGACATGTTCGATCATCATCAGCTGCAAAACGACCAACAAAGTGATCAGCTGCATAGACTGTCGTGTTGCCTTATGTACGGACGCGTGGTGGGTCTATCGTTGATTGGCAAAATGAAGAATTATGGGGCAGCGTGCATTTAACAACCTTACTTGAAGTAGGCATTTTATAGAAATGTTTGGAACTGCCAATCTTCCGCGCACAGTCGTCCGTTTCCTTATGGTGCACAGTTGAGGCATGCACTGAGAACCAAATACACGCTAGCAATTGAGAAGGCGATGTCCACGGGACCAGATCATACGTAATGGCAATCTAATCTTGATGTCGAGGCTCAAGACTCTCCACATTTTTGTTCAAAATAAACGTTCTGCTTAATCCAAGGACATTTGTATTGCTTTAGCTGTTGGCTAACAATTCGATAATATTGGCTATGTTCTCATATATCTTAAACAAACGCACACTTGTGTACCTTTTGTTGTTGTTGTTTTAGTCTAATATTGTTCGACGCTGTCGTGCTGCAAGTGCTGGGCACTACAGGCATGTCAACAACGCGCAAAATGTAACTAAAACAGAAAATACCAAATACGGCACGGCAAAGATATCCAGCATTATAATAATTCACTTGAAATCAAATTATTGAGCTATCTGATCTCTTTTTTTTTCTTACCCTTATCCGTTGAGTGAAGAGTATTTGAAATTTATCCATCGAAGTATACGTGTACCCAGGTCATGCACGTTGTCAGAAGATGTCGTTGCAGTGGCTGACAGCAACGTTTGTTTAATTAAAAAGGGCGGATGGCGTAGATGTGCCCGTCTAGCATACCACCACCAGGATATTCAACGGCCTTTCTCGGATGGTTTGCGCGTTCGCGCCTTGGGCAGGAACACCGCGGTGTGCAGCGTCGCCTCCTCGGTGTTGTCCGTGAGCCGAAACGTCGAGGCCGGCTCCTCCTCTTCGGTGGTGGTCTTGGCCGCCGCCGCGGCCTGCCTGGCCTGTCGCGCTTCCGGACTGGATGCCACGCGCTCACGGACCTGACAGTGAACAGACAGTTTCAGCCCGACGTGCGCGTGTTACTTTTACCTTATCACTGTGATGCTGCGGAGTGGCGAGGTCCCAGCATTAGGTGCAAGTTTATTCATCCCCCAGGCTGCATGGTGTGTGACCAACGATGTTCTACGGAAAATTTGAGACTCGTTGTGTGCGACAGCGCTGTTTACCAGTACAATGTTTTTAACAGACAGTTATTTTGACGTTATCAAAGTTATTCTCAGTTTTTCTTTCAGAAAAGCGCTATATGTATTCAGGTTAGATTACATGGGCCAAAATTTGACTGTTACACATTGCACTTTCTGGTAACACGCATGCGCCACACAAACGCGCGCTGGGAGGATGACGATATATATACGTTGTTCTGGTAAGTTCGTGGCATGTATACAGTGTAGTAATATTGTGGCAGATAAAGCAAAGGAAAACTGCTGCGAATTTAATTTAGGTATGTAAACATCAATGCGTTGGTTGAGTTCTCCGAACATGAGATCAATGCACCCTAGAGAAAGTAAAGCTCACGTAATTGTTTACGCCGACGTGAAGGTGTAACACTCTGCAGTGACGCAGCTGCTCGTCTAATGCAATATTGGTCAATGTATCGGCTGCGTAGCAGCCTGACCATGTAGCAGCTGCCGCTTTGCTACACTCTCCCGTTTCTATTGTACATTTTTTATAATGTATTATGGTGCTGAAAACGGTTAAGTAATGGGCTCTACGTTCTGCAGATATTTTATTTTGTTTTCTGGGCTCCAACACAGCAGTGCATTGTGTGATTTTGTGCATTGCGTTCACCTTTTCAAGTAAGGCGAAATTTGTGGAGTGAAGAGTTCCGGCAAGTTTTAAGTTTCAAACATGAGCCCAAGAAAAAGAAAGTGACGCACAGGACAAGGCCGGAATTACAACTGAACCTTATTGAGAGACGGTATTGCCAATAGAAAACTGCCACGCATCAGAATCATGTGAACATACTATCTAACATGCTCCACTCTCCACCCCTTTTTTATTTTTTTAACTGGCCTTACACACGTATATAGAAAATTATAGATTCGTCAGGTATTT